>NC_046363.1:10951420-11251420 GCF_011125445.2 Fundulus heteroclitus | reverse complement strand
TTCCAGACTGCTGTGCATGCTTTGTGCTTTGGACACACCCTATACTGTAATTATTTGTAGTGGTTACACAGATAGCATATTAATGACTATTAAACATTTCATGACAGATCTCTATTGTAAATGAGAACTCGTGTCTCAATGAGACTACCTGAAAGACTAAAGATTTGGCGATTAAAAAAAAGACAGTTCTCAAAGAAACAACAATAATAAAGGAAGGATACTCTTGAACAGTCTGCTTGAGAGAAGGCATGCATTTAAAAAGCACAAGGGGGACACAAGAATGATCCCCGTGGTTGTATAGAAATTTTACAGCTGTTGTCTGCATCCACAACAATGGTGTAACAAACATAGTACAAAGGGAGCAAAAGGAGGAGATAACTTGATGATTATCACTAGCTCAGTATCACCTTACATGTTTCCTGAGTTGTAAGTTTATGCAGTTTATGCTTTGAGTTGTTAATCAAACATTTTAAGCGTTTAAGGCTTCGGTATGACATAACCTCGGTTGATATTTAGGACTACAAAAGGTCCCCTTGCAGATAGTAAATGCATTATAACAGTGTTCAGAGGCAGAGCAGTGGCTCCTTTGACTACAGAACAGATCATCAGCTGTCAAATTGGTGAAATGCGCCTTTAATCTTTGGCCGATCCAGAAGAGTTGCTCGGCAACCAAGACAAAGAAAATGATCAGAGCAGCGGCGAAATTCCAGGAAAAGAGCCGTGCTCATCTGACTCTAAGAGGATTTTTATTTGTTAAACTGATACAATTCCAGGTAGTTCAGATATACTCTGCTCTAAGTTACGTTTGACCTCTCGGCACAAGTGTTACACTGACTGACAGATGATTTATTGCTCTATTACAGATGCATTTAGGCAGTAAATACGGATCACACGCTATCTTCCATCTTGAATTAGTTTCCACAAGTTAGCAGGGTCCTTAACTTGGTGAGTATTTGTGCAACATTACCTGCATGTAGGTACGCCAGGTCAGGGTTCTCGATGTCGGCGTGACTGTCCTTCAGGTGGTTGCGAAACTCCATGGGAGAGTTCGTGGCGTAGGTACACTTGGGACAGTTGTACATCTTCACGCCCTCGTGTTTCCCCGTGTGCAGAATGTGCTTCCGGATGTTTTCGGCGCAGTTGGATCTGGGGAACCAAACCGAGAAAGGGGAAACAATGAAACGTGTCGTCCTGAGCGGAATAAAAAAGAGGCAAGGGCTCAAAAGACGTTTCATGAGGGGGAAATAAAAGTGAAATATTTGCTGTTGAGTCCAAGAAAAATCTGTGGCGGTAACATTTTATTGTTATGTTGACGTATGCAAGACAAAAAAAACCCTCCAGACGAAAAACCGGACAAGGTCTCCAGGCACTAAATGTAAAGAATTGTGAAGACACAATAAAGCTATTTTGTGTTCGCAAGATATTTCCCTTTATCGCACTTTTTTTTCCTCCTGGCATGCTGGGAGCAGTCTGTCAGGACCGCTGGAGGATTCAGGCCCACTGAATGCATTAAAGAGAGCCGTCCGAGGACATCCGTTATGCAGTTATGTATCTTCAGCAGCTGCACAAAAGGTAAAGGATTGTGTTGCTTTGGTATACGTATTGTACGGGTACGTGTGTTTGGTTCTGGTCAAACAGTCCGGGCCAAGAAGTGAGCTACTGCGGGGGGATAGGATGTAACAATGTCAGCTCGAAGTCAGACGCAACCCTCTGCTGATTAATGATGCTTCCTGATCCTCTCCCAGGCTGTAGCTAAACCTGCCCCCCCGTACCCACATAAACACACAGGCCGGTGTTAAAGGTAAAGCTGGACCGCCGCATACATACTTATACAGAATTTCATCATTATAAAAAGTATTAGCTAAGGTATGAAATAAGAAAATGATACAGCCGTGGTCTTCATACACAGACCGGAATCAATGAACTCCCTCACAGACGTGTGCTCACATACAATACATCATGCAAGTACGCATGTGCAGTGTGGAACACCGCTTCACACACACCATCATGCGTTGATGGATGGGGCACTCGTGCTCAGTTTGGACCTGACATTCTCGGACAGTATAATACGCAATTATTCTCCCTTATCACCTTGGCCGGGACAATAAAGCCCCACAGTGCCATAGCTCACGTCAGCCAAAGAGGGAATTTGTTTTCACTTTTGCAGAGACGCCTCTCTCCATCACAGGTCTATAGTCTGGCCTGGCTTCACTTCAGCCCAAAAAAAAATAAAATAAAAATGGAGCCAGCCCTCACTGGGTGGTGCACGGGAACAGAATGAATAAGCACCAGCCGGTGGTGAACAATGAAGGTTCTTAAAGCTGAATGTTTTGTTGTAACGGAACTCTTCACCAAAGAATTAACACCTCTATAGCCTCAGGAAATTAACCATAGGTACCACATGAGAACCTGACACCGTCAAACCAGACCTTACCTACCACCATGCGGGGATGTTGCCCACAATGACACACTGACTAAGTGAAGGATGCTGCAGAGTTCTGGAAACTGATTCCTCAATACATAATATTAAGACTGGCATGCTGTGATAAAAGGTCAATGTGGTAAAGAAAATGGCTTGAGCATTTTACGAATAAACTAATTATAGATAAGGAAGATTTTATTGTTATTTTTTTTTATTTGTATTTACAAACGAGATGATTTGATGCATATGTGCTAAAAAGTATTAGTATTCATTTCACTTTTTTGTAAGAGTTCTTATAAAAGTACAACTTTATTCTTGTAATTGAGCAACTTTATTCTCTTGGTATTATGACTTTATTCTTAGAATTACTAAAAAAAAAAAAAAAAAAGGAGGCCCATTTTGCCCCATCCCCCCATACAGGGTTGCAGAAAGATTTGGAAAACCCTGACCTAAGGGGATGGTTATATCCTATTTACTACAGCTCTCAGCAGGCAGGGGCCCATGTAAGATTCTTAGAATAAAACAGAATCATGTTTTTTTTTTTTTAATAAGAAGTTAAAAAGATGCATATACATATATAAGAGGAAAAAGAAAATCAAAATTATACTTTTGCTAGACATCGTGGAGCACATTCAATATTCAGTTTATCTCTGAAAAATATATTTATTTAGATTTTTATCCTAAAGCAAATGGAATAAACACCTACCATGTCAAGCATTAGCTTCGAGGTTTGTTTAGTTTAATCCATTTAATTTATATGGAACCAAATAACATTTTAAGGCACCTTATCAGGCAATAAGGTCCAGGATTAAGTCCTCATCATGCTTAATATTTTCTTATTTTTGTTGTTCTACTTTTTATAGAATATAAGCTAAAATGAATAACTCAGTCAGGCTATCTGCTTAGGTTGCAGTATGCAGATGACCCTAATATTATTCCACTCCATGAAAGTCTGTGTTGTTTAGCGTCTGGAAGTATTTCTTATCAGCCTAAATGTTTTATACTTGTGAGCAAGAAAACATTGAGAGCACCTGCAGTGCAGGAATGAGTGAGGGGAGTGGCAGCGCTGCATTACTCCAGTGGAAACTGCTCCAGAGCACTTTGAATAAAAGGATTTAAAACTGTTGCAACATTGTTAAAGACCTGTGCTGTGTCAAACAGTAACTTTTCACAATCTTGCACCTTAAAACCTGTAACCAGCCGATGCCAAGTACTTTGTGAGATGCTGTCTCCTAGTAGGGGGTGAGTCTGATGGTGGCCTTGGACATAAGATGAAGAGATCCGTCATCCAGGGGCAGCATAGAGCAGAGTTGCTGTTCCTTCACATAAAAAAGGTGTGTAGTTGAGATCGTCGGGCATGAGGACTTCCCCTGCATACCTCCCTTTGGAGATTTTCTGGGCATACCCCAGTCTGACGAAACCCTTAGTGCAGACACCCAGAGACCGCTGGAGGAACTACATATGCCTTTTGACCTGGAAATACTTCTGGCTCCCCAGAAAAAGCTGGAGAGTGTAGTCGGGGAGTGTGACGTCTGGGCCCATGTCTATCAACTATTTACTAACTAGCAAATAAATTGCACTGGGGCTGGGTAAGTCTGATCTGATAGCTTGGAATAGATTTTGCTGCCAGGTGTGAGTTCCCATGTTAAAAGCTGTCCAAAGCTGTAACTAAATCCCCCTGGTGTGAATAGAGCTTTAGAAACAGGGTAAGCAGCTCATAGGTGAGTTAGTCTAGGTAGTTTAGACATTTAATCAGATAAACTCCTCTAGCCAGCTCATAGCCTGTTATTTGAGGGAAACACGTCTCTGGGTCCCTGTTTCTATCCAGGTCTCCATGACAGGATACTCAGAGGTGAGTGTGAGAGCATCAATGGGGAGGCCACTTGATTTGCCCGAGAACATTTCTCCACCACCTAGCCTTGCATAAAAATGGATGGGTGAAGATTTAGGAAAATTTTCCAAGAGTACCTACCTGCAGTCACAGGGTGCCACAATATCTCAAATCAACGCCAGAAGTTCACACGTTAAGTTAGTTAAGTCGTCCTAAATCATCCCCATTTTTAAATCCTTTCTGTCAAATTACCTTGTCCTTTCCCTTTTTCTCCAGTCACAGGTTAAAGCATATTGAGGGAGGGTCCTTTTCAAGGACCCTTTAAACAAAACAAGGCTGAGAATTGACCCTCAAATCTTCAATATGGAAAACGACGGCTCCACCAGGCCACTACCTCAATAAAAAAGCAATACATTTTCAAAGGTTAAAGACCTTAACCGTACCTATAAAAAAGTAAAAGTACACTGGAAGTAAAAGCATACTATGGTCCCTTTAACTTTTTTCGCATTTTGTCTTGTTACAACCATGTATTTGATTGTCATTTAAACTAATAGACCAACACAAAGTAGCATACAATCGTGTAACCAGTAGATGATGACACCCAGAAGTAATAACGACACCTACTGTTTCAAACTGGAACAACACATACACAACATCCTGCCACTGACAGCCTATTTTGCCGTTTCCTGAACGGTCCGTTGCTGCTGTGAAACCCCACAGAATTTTTACTTGCACAGGATAGGTATATGATGTTGTATTTTGTTCTATTTCTGGTCTGATTCTCTTCTTAACTTTCATGTTTGTAGGCTGCTGCTCTTTTGCCAAGATAAAATACCAAATGCTGCACTCTGTTTTGGGAGCCCTGGGAACTATCATACGATTGGCTCAGGAACCAGGAAGTAAACATAGGCTACACTCTGCAAGTAGTTCCACACCATAACTCTAATTTTGAAAGGAGAAAAACGTCACTAAGCCATTGTTAATGCAGAGGATGGATTTTTTTTTTTACAGCCATCCCCGGTGAAAATGTTTATTTTTTTGGTACATTTTACATTAATTTTCTTACTTATTGCTCCTTTAAATAGTGGCAAAAAGAAAGCTTTTATTGAAAGAAAGCAAAAACAAGACCCACTAGAAGATTATTAAAATTCATGTAGGGGTGACAACAAACATGAGAAAAGGTGATTTGGTCAGATGGACCCATGGAGAATCATGGTAATAGCAGTACCACACAGTGGGAATGGCTTCTTGAGTTAATGATTGGGGCTAAATGTAGGATCCTAGGAAAACAAACACAAAACTCTGAATAAGGGCAGCCCAGCTTTGGGTTTATTGTGTTCTTTAAACGGCCTTGCCATGTCCTTTTCCTTTGTCATTACTGTCTCCAAGTTGTTGCCATAGTATTTCATTCCTTTGGGTTTATTTTCTTAGTTTATTATTGTGTTCTGTTATTTAAACATTTGAATGTATTTCAATTAGAAGGAAAGTTTAGCTCTCTATAAGAATTTTCCTCTTGGTTTAGTAGTTTCTTTGTGTCTTAGCTCAGCTTTGTCTGTCCTATTAGTCTCCACCCCTCAGCTTCCCTGCTTCCGTTCTGTCTCACCAATTAAAAAAAAATCCTCAGATGAAGTAATCTGCATTCTGTCATTTTCCATTCTTCCCTTAGTATATAAGCTAACTGGTGCCTAATAATTACTGCTGGATTTTTCTGTTAGACTGTCTGTTTCTCTTTCCATGTTCCATGTCCAGTTCTCTTTTTGCCATTGTTGTCAGTTTTACTATTTTATCATTAAAAGTGTCACCATGCTCATCCCACGTTCATGTTGCACAACATGACATCTACATTATGCGATTCGTTTTCTGTATAGACCTTGGTATCAAATAATATGGTTTTATTGAACAAATAAGCTTATATTCTCTGTGATTCTTTGTTATCTGCTATGACTAACAAAGCAAAGCAGCTTCACAGGTAAAAATTGCAGCCATCTGTTGATTCCACTTCAGCCAGAAGGAAAAGGAAAACAACTAAAAACGGAATTTTAAACTGTCACATGCACTCAAATTAACACAAATGAGGCTGCTAAAAAGGAAACATTTAATGGTGAAAAGCGAACTGATCTCTTATTCTAGGGCTGCAGCATAAATAGCTAAAATTTGAAGCAGAGCTAAAAGGCTCTAAAGAGAGTGCGGGTGGATTCCTAGGGGGGCATGCTATCTCTCAGATATGGTAATGGGGTAATTGTCATATTAAAACAACACATTGTGCGTTTAGGAGTCAGCAGGTGTCACAGTTAGTGAAAGCCCACACTAACCCTCCTACTATACACTGGATTAATTAGTCCAATACAATTTCAACTTTTTCCCCCTAACCTATGCGCTCACCACAGGAGACAGCCATACTGATATTCAACACACACGTCACCTCATCTCCGCCACTTTGTGGCTCCATGCTTTATCTGAGCCACTTCAATATTCCTCCTCCTCAAGACTGTATGGTAATGGGAGAGGTGTAATTGAGAGGTGCTTTGTTAAAGAAGATTTAAATGTGTTTCTTGTGCATGTTCAGTGCTGGGAGGGGGTTGTATCTGGATCATTTGTGCTATATGGATCTTATTCTGCTTATGATGCCCAGTAAGCATTGTTCATACCTCTCTCTCCTTTGTTGATTGTTTCTTTCAGTTTACAAGGCTGCAGACCTGACTGCCTCTGACATCTAGTGTTTCATCCTCAAATCTACCTTCAGTCAGATCAAAGCTAAAATGGATAAGCATTCAATACGCAATAGTGGGACCTCACACTGTGAGAAGTCAGAGGCTTCGGATTAATTAGACAATTTAAGATGCCACTGTGACTTAAGCAAGGAAAAAAAAAAACTTTTCATTGTGAACAATATGAATCACTGGAAGTAAAGCAGTTCAGCAGCTTGCATAAATAGCTGTGGAAAAGTGAGACAGACATCATTAATTGACAGCCCCGGACTCCCGGCACAATATCATTAGAATATTTTCACCACTATTTCCCCAACTATAATTATCCCCCCTCCATTATCTGTGTCTGTCTGAATGCTAAATGAGTGGCATTTGATAGATCATTTACTCCCCGCTCATTTACATGTATTTCAGAAGCAGCTTTGATGGGGATAACATTGTATCAAGTGAGAGGCATGGACGACCCCCGGAACATTTAACATGGATATTGTAACTGTGCAAATCGGATGTAGATCCCTGCCACAGATTTATTTCCAGAGAGCAATGACTGTCAGTCACATAAGACCGAACTATTTCTCTACAAATGTGTCATATTTATTTAATAAGCCCACATTCACTCCAAGGTTGAATGGGCCAACTTATTCAGTAGCTCCTTATTACAACCATGTCACCTGAGACCTTTTAGACCTGCATTCAGAGGGTAAAAGCAAGGTAAAAGTGAGGCCACTAACATGCACTTTACCATCCTCACATTAGGCAGCTGGGTGTTTCGACCATCTACCTCCTCTTCCTAACACCCCCCCACCCCCGCCGACAAAAATAAATAAATAAATAAAATAAAATTAACACCCCCTCCCGCACAACTCACCCCATGTTTTTCTCCCCTCTGGATCCGCAGAACCCTCGGGGCTACCAACATGTTAATTTGGCTTCTAATTTACTGTTTCATTTGCTGCTATCAGTAACGGCCATTATGCATCAGCCAGGGAACAATAGGGCCAGGAACATTTGGCTCATTCTGTGCAAAGTATCTTTCTGATAGTCGAGTTCGCTGTAGTGGTTTGATGCAAGGCCCAAATTTCACACAAAGGACCATGTGAGTCAGTGATGTCATAAAGAATCACGGGTTTTACAGACAATCTAGTTTGAAGGATTTTCAGTGTGTTCAGTTTTAACAAGTATAAAAAAAATACTGACTATCGTTCAACGAAATGAAATCAATATATTGTTTCCAAAACATTTCCAGTAAACATAGTAACATTTCTAAAATCATTATTAAAACACACAAAAGCTATGTCAGTACTCTATGTGGTGCTGTGATGCTGCCACATGAATACAACAAAAACAAAGAAAACGGTATGGAATAAGAAACGTTTAGAGCCGCAGGTAAGTAGTTAAACAGTCTTCAAAAGGTTGTGTGTTGGTTGTCTACACCACAAGTTCCCAAACCATCAATTGACCATGGGTATTCTAAAAAATAAGGAAAACACCATCACAACTGTAAAGAATTAACCCCCTGAGTTTGGTTTTGCCTATTTCTAAGGGATGCTTTGACACCTTTATTAACTCTAACATAAATATGGCTCACCTTTATCATTCTTATTGTTTATATCAATTCCTGTATAGGACCTCAAGACCTCATACCTGTTTATCCATGACCCGAAGTGGGGTGCCGACCCCAACTTTGGGAATCAAATCTACACACTAGGTGTTTTTCCATTGCTTGTGAAAATCTAAAGCTTAGGTAAGCCCTTAGTTAATTTCAGTTTTTCGGAGCTTTACTTTCACGGATAAAGGTCCTGGTCTGAGGTAGGACTTTTCAGCTTTCCCCGGGATTGTTGAAAGGACAGGATTGTGTGCAGCAATGCAAAACACTTCACCACCAGGAGCAGTATGGAGGTGTGTGTACAAATGTATAAATTTTAAACTCTTTATTTTTCACAAAAAATAGTTCTGAGGCAAAGAACTACACCTAAAAATGTCACCTGTGCAGTCAGTTCATCAAGATTATGATCGTATATTAAATCGTTTACAGGCCGGTCTAGCTGCGGGCAGCTCAGGTACTCAGATTTCCCGCTAGCTGCTAGTCAGGGCTGCAAGTGAATATATATGTGTGTAGTAGGGTTAGTTATGATCTACAAGTAACAGAATATAAAACGTAATATGTTTTGCCAGACGTTTTTGCCATTTTAAGGTAACATATGCGTTATTTATAGAGAGATTGGTTATAGTTTTGTGGGAAACATCGGAGTACTAATAATCAAATGTAGCATGTTCATTTTTCTTGTAAATAAAAAAACACACGTTCTAACCCTTGATTATTTTCTCTTTTTCATGGTTTTATGCTGACAGCTCTGCAGGAGGGGAGATGTTTGGATGCAGATTGCCAAAAGCTCCAAGGGATCCTTTCCATATCCTACCATCGTCTATTCCACTGTCTGGGTAACTTCTAAAATACTTGCTCATAATTAGACAGCCAAGGTGTTGGTTGATTTTACCTGTGGACAGATTATCTGCTTTTGTTATTCTTATAAAAAGGTTTTTACTAAAAACATTTCCTATACTGTAGATATCTGAGTTTTCTGTATTATTATATTTATACAAGAAAAATAACGGCTTTACTCAGTGTTCACTAGTTATTCTAAATAAATCATGCCGTTGTAAAGCAACAGCTCTGGCCAGATGCAGGTTGGCGAAAAATGTAACATAAAATAATTATTTTAACTTTTCCTGCTTAAATCAAAATCCCAGGCCTTTAAATCCTAGGCTTTCAGTGCATTTAGGCTACATTCCTTGATCGCTTTTAAGCAGCTTGTGCAATTTTAACACTTTGTGTCAACTAAATTTAACAAATTTAAAAAATTTAATCACACTGGACTTCTATGCCAAACTTTTTATTACTTAAAAAGTAGACAATGAACAGAGAGTTATAAAGGATTAGTAGGGAAAAAAATAGGGAAGAAAAGCATGAAAATTGTTCTATGCATCCCAGAATCACAACAGAGAGAATGTACTATATAGACAATATCACAATCTCTCAACTTTTTGGAGATAATGTCGCCCTTCATGACATCACCATTGCATTTGTACTGCTGTGACAGGGAGGAAAAAAGTAGAAAATAAATAATATCCAAGGCCAAAGCACCAGCTGGGGGATACTATGTCTCTTCATAAATATTAAAGTTGAGAAGAACAAAATCCTCAAGGAAACCAAAAGCAAAGAGAATACCAGAAAAAAAGTATTGTAAGTAAATATATTATTACAGTATATTTTTCTGGTATTCTCAGGAAAAGGCTAAGTGTATTCCACTATCATGAGAAAATGAAGGTTGCTATTTCATGATAACAAGTTAAAGATTTTTTATTTTTTAGGTAAAAAGTTTTTTCCCTGTGGAAAATACCTTTTTTTTTGAGCTCATAAACTAAACACTATGCAATAAGACACAAAAATTCAGCATCGCCCTGTTTCGGACTCCTTGTTCGCTCCTACAGGTTTCAGTGGCTACATAGGTAGAAGGGCCATAAAAAAATCACAAAATGATCTCTCAGCTTCCATTTATTTTATTAATGCTGTTATTTTATATCAGGAGAACAACAGAGTTTATCACCGGTCATCAAGAACAGCCAGACTTTATCTTGTGTGAGAAGTAACGGTGTGCACCCAAGTTTGGAAAATACCACTTTGGCTTGATCTGACCTCACCGTGGTCACTCGTAGAGGTATAAAGTTAAAAATCTAATGAACGTTAAGGATGTAGAGACATTTATCTGGATATGTGAAAACCCTGACTGTCAAATGAGAACACTGGTAAACCAGATGTGAGTGGAACAATGAAGAACTCTGAAAGTAGACAGATTTCAGTGTCGACCAAGGTGGGGAGTAGCATATAACTGGCATATAAAAGAATAAATGTGATCCACAGTGTTTTTAACCACAAAACAATAATTTGGGAACAATTATAGCTCATCAGCATTTCTTTTCCCCCTTATTTCTGCAGTCTTTTGTATGTAGGGGGATTCAAAACACAGAAGGCCTGAGTCCAGTGCTTCACTTCAGCAAAGCAGGTGTAGCGAGCTACTGAAATGATTTTGTTGCAGAAGGGGAAAAAACAAATGAGTACATCTAAAACCAATGATGGGTTTGAGATCATTCCCTTTCACACTTTCCTGCCACAATCTGACGAGGAAGCGTGGGGGCGAGAGAAAGAGGGAAGGATTGAAGGGGAGAGAGGAAAAAGACAGGTAGAGCGAGAGAGACCGAGAGGAGGAGAGAGAGATGTGCAACGCCAGCCAAAACTTTTTCAATTTCACCGACAATTTCCTGTGTAATTACTGATGTGGTATGATGGTGTTTTAATGACAGGGACCCGCCAGTGACAGTGACATTGTCTGTGAGGATGTGAGCGGGAATGTGGCTGAGAGAGTGAGTGTGTGCTCGCTGCAGAGATCCGGCTGGGCTTGTTGATGATGGCAGAGTGATGAGATGGAGCCGTGCTGTGGAGATTAGACCTGTCTGGTCTCCACCGCTTTCAACCACTGTACACACACACACACACACACACGCACACACATACACACGCGCAAAGCTTTTAGCGTTACCGCTACCCCCTAACTGCCCCCCAAAAGTACCCTACAGTGCCACCTGCTTTCTCCCCATCAAACACACACACTTGTATGCCTCCGCCCACACAGAGCCCATCCGACCCCTCTTTTATCAACCTCGTGATTATCAGTGCCATCGGTGCCAATAGCCACGTGTGGGTCAATGCGCCGGTACCTGTAGTCGCACCAGGGGCAGCGGTACGGCTTCTCTCCGGTGTGAACACGTTTGTGCCGTGACAGGTGGGACTGTGTGGTGGAGGCGAAGTTGCAGAGCTTACACTTGAAGGGTCTCTCTCCTGTTATGTGGGGGGGAGACAGACAGCAGAGATGAGACACTGATGATATGGAAAGACCGGGACAGAAAACACACAGCAAAACATTTGCAGCCGGCATGAGACTTCTGAGATAGGTGATTACGAAAAAATCCGCACGGCTCTTCTTACAATTACAAACTTTGGTTCATCGTATTGGGAGAGTATGTGTAAAACAAAGTCCCACAAATAGTTTGTGTGCAGTTTTAGTCAGCCCCCTAAACAAAATCCTGTGCAACCAACAGCTTTCAGCAGCCACATAATTCTTAAATACAACACAGAACATTAGTGAACAAACAGCATCATGAAGACACGGTCAGAGCCAGTGGGAAGATGGACGGGGCTAAATTCAGTGCAATCCTGGAAATAAAAATCTGTTAGAGGCTGTGAAAGACTTGAGTGTGGTGGAGGTAGACCATCCAGTGGGTCATCGACTCTAAAACATCCATAGCTATGTTAAAAGGTTTAGATCAAACAATGTTCATATGTTAGAATGACGCAGATAGAGTACATACCTAAATCCATTTAAAAACTTGGATTGACATTGACATCCTCTCTTTCCAAGTCAGCTTAAGCCTTTTTGAAAAGCATCGCAAAAATAATCTGTGTGGGTGTATTTGTGCATGTAGGGGTTAAATCCAATGCATGCCACACTTTTCAAATTTTAGTTGAAAACCACCTACATTTCTTCCACTTCACAATTTGCACTGTTGGTTCCTATTGCAAATATAGAAGAAGCAAGGTCCTCTTTAGCTAACTTTGCGAGCATCTTCTTTGAGTATTAAATTGTAATATTAAAAGATCAGTAGAAGCTTTTTTTTCTCTTATTGGAGCCAAATACTGATCTTGCTAGTAATAAGTTGGCACCAAGAAGCGATATGTGAACTATCCCTTTAAAATAAATGGTTATTGCTCCAACGCAACAACTCATTTCAGATGCCTCCTATGAACAGTAGGGTGCTGAAAGCCCACTGCATGGAGTTTAAAAGTCATCATGGCGGATCAAAGGGGAATGACCATGAAAGTCAGCTAGCTTCAGTGCATTTAGCATTTACCACCAAGGTGCAAAAAACACCTCTTCTAACTGAGGAGCTGCTGGAGAGATCACTCCTGAGTGCAAGTGAAGAAACTTTGCCATTTAGGTGCATATACCAGTTGGACATCTCATTTTCAGTCATTTGTTGTTTTATCTATTGACTCATAAGAGTAAAGTCTGCCTTCATGTATATTATTCATAAATCTATCATTTAGTGGTGATGGCTTGTATTCTGCATGGCGGCTTTTGCCCACTTCTGAGCCACGCTTTAGAAAACTTCATAGGTTTCCAAGCTATTTGGTGCCAAGAACCACATGGAAGCGGTTCATGTAGACGACCAGAGCAGACTGGGGTTAAAGGTAACGTGTTCTTCAGTCAACTTCAATCACAGGTTTCGCTTTACTCGGGTTATGTCTTTTTTTTTTTCACTGCACCTTATTGCAGATGTACCGACTTGTTTAAAGCGCAGTTTCTGATTTGTAAAAATAAATAAATGTGGATTCTATGCTGTCCCCAAGAATATGTTTAAATCCATGCATCGTCTTGCTTTGTCAGCTGGCTCTGTTGTGTGCTTCTGAAGGAAATCCAAAAATTTCCAGCTTTGCATTTATCATCATTTTACAGTTGTTACTTACCTAGTTTTAGAGGAACATTGTAAGCAGGAAGGTGTTTATTTCATGCTCAATCTATAGAAATATCTCTTTCCACTCTTTGTGTTCCTATATAACATGACCTTCAGTGGACGCTGTGTTTGTTAACTTCCTGCCTCAGTGATATTTCCATGTGGAAAGGGGTGGCAATGGTCGCTCTGCTGCCCGGCACTGTTTTTCCTTAAAAGCTATGAACTCATCTAAAATAATGGCACAATATGACTCTTGTGAGTTAGCGACATAAAACGTCGGGCTTCCCAGTTGTCTCGGTTCTTACATTGTCAGATTGGTTGTCGTTCAATATGCGGGTGAATCAGTGGAACTGACACATGTCAGCCCAGGAGGGCTGGACTGAAATTGGGTGTTTCAGGTACAAAATCTGATAAGCAAACTGAATGCATTATGAAAACCCAAATGAATATTTATAACAGGATTATTAATTGTTGGTAGCCTGCCAGTCGAGGGTTAACGACGGTATTTGTTTCACCGTTTCAATTTCTTTCCCCACTCCAAAAAGGGAAGGAGGAAAAAAAAAAAAAAAAAAGAACACTTGTTTATTGACAGCCCATCTGAAAAATGCAATTTCCCTAAGCGACAGAATGACATGGTGAAAAGATAACTAAAATTAAAAATCTCAGATTCAGTCAGCCATACTTGTACACATGCCCGTCAAAGACGGCAGCGTGTCAAACGATGTGCTTGTGTGTGAGCGACACACTGAAAACAGTCCATGTCTCAGAGTGTCAATCACCGTGTGAGATTAAGAAAGTCTGTGAAATGCAAGAGGTAGTTTGTGCTTAGATCAGTTTACAACGCAAGCTCAGCGTCTGTGTGTGTGTGTGTGTGTGTGTGTGTGTGTGTGTGTGTGTGTGTGTGTGTGTGTGTGTGTGTGTGTGTGTGTGTGTGTGTGGTCGCTTACCTGTGTGCTGGCGCCGGTGTTTGGTGAGGGCGTGTCTTGTGCCTCCTGCAAAGCCACACAGGTCACAAAGGTAGGACTTCTCTCCTATAAACGCAGAGCAGAAGAAGGAAGGACGATCGATGTTGAAATGGTACAAACTGAGAAACACACTGGATGGTAACCACATGATAAAAAAAAGGCCAAAGGAGAGATAAGACAAAATGTATACAGAAAATTAAAACCAAAGCTTTCAAACATCATGTTTAATTTCAGTTTCATGAAAGAAGCCATCTACCATAGGCATGAAAAACCAAGATTAATCAGAGGCGGCGACCTCAGGTTCATCTTTCAAACACCTACCTGCAGCCATGACACGTCTCACCAAGGAGGTTTTAGAGCCTTTCACACCTTGAGACATGTGACCAAAACAACTCAGGTGGCATGCTGCTTTGTTAGATACAACCATCCAGAGCAATAAAGGAGACACAGGGTAGGGCCAGTATTGACCTTAACGGCCTTGTTAGTGTGATTCTGCTGTCTACTATTAATAAACATGATACATTCACCATGTTTAGAACCGTGGAAGCCTCGTGGACAAAAGTGAAATGTTTTTAAGAAAAGAAAAAAAAAGATGACCTCAATGATCTACGTTTGGAAATTATTTCAAATGTGTTACGATTGTACCAATGAGCAGACTTGAATCCTAAACAGGACTGTCAACACGTCCACCTGTGTTCTCTCAACACCCAAAAACAGCTAGCAGTTAATTTTTTAAATAAACGCAAAACCTCAATCATCTCTCTATCAACAGATAGAAAAAAATGACAGACGGACGGTCCAAATGAGTGGATAAATGGTTGGTTGATGATCTAAAAAGATGAGTGAATGTATGTGTGGATGCGTCAGGAGAAATCTAACACTTGGATTCAACGCTGTAAAGGGGAGAGGTGTAAAATGTTGCCACCACCATATTTCAGCAGCGCCAACCATGCTGAAAAAAAAAACTGCAGACAAAATACCATGTTTTTCCAGACTCAAACTTCCAAAGTTCCCATATCTTTTAGTCCATATTAACGTTAGCTGTAGATTGTTCTACAGTGGTTAGACTTTATATGTGAAACCTCCAAAAACCAGAGACTGGATTGATAGATGGATGAACAGATGGACAAACGGATAGATGGATGGATGGCTTCTCAGAAGGCAACTTAGACTAAGGTTAAAGTAGAGTAGAGGTAAAGCTGGTTACTCTCACGCCGATCCCGTTTCAAGCCGTCGTGTATTTCACTCTGAAGCTGCATCGACAAGCACGAAACAAAAATCAAAAGGCGAAAGTGCAATCTCGCTTGCCATATGGCTGTAGATTAGACTGATGAGTCTTGATGCCTCAATGTGACATTCCTTTCAGCGAGAGCAGCAGCTAAAGTGCCGCTGAGGAAAGCCGAGCATTCAACAAGACAAAGAGGACGGGCATGGTGAGAAAGGGAGAAAAAGTGGGAAGTGGGAGCGAAGCGAAAAGCGAAAAAAGAAAAGACAGATTGAACAGATGAGCAGAGGGCCTAGTTGGCTAACAGATGAGCCAAGCAGAAGTCACAGATCACTAGTGTATATCCATCAGAGCTCTCATAGCTAACTAATTCCTCCAATCAGATGGATCCGTGTAAATATGTCAAATGGGGGACGGGAAATTGCCAGTGTGGTTTATTGACTGTGATAAAATCTGAAAAGCACCGCTGAACATAATTACATACTTGTCAGAGCCATAAAAATTAGCTTTATTATCAATGGGATGGTTTTGTACAACTTCATTTGGGGGCGATGCCTTCCAGATGGGGAGCGTGGAGAGCTTTTTTTCCACTCCTTCTCTCTTCTCTGCATCTGGCTCCGTCATTAACAGCATGATGGTCTCTCTTTCTACCTCTCTCTGTCTGCCATGGCACACACACACACACACACACACACACACACACACACTGCAACATTTGTGATTAGGCTCACTCAGGGAAACGAGCACGCACGCTTGCTGATCGCACGCAGATGTGCATGCAAATGTGCACAGCCGCGCACAAGGCGCGCTACTGTACGTATTCGGTTTTCCTGTGTGTGGAGACGCCGCTGCCGCCACACCTCTGTTTTCCATACAGGTCATATATTCTCCATGTGTGTGTTTTACATGCGCAGCAGAGATCCCCACACTTAAATATTCATCCCGGTTGCTGATGGTGCAGCACGGCTCCTCGCCACACACTGATAACACATTTGGGTGACACTTCCAGCTGGGCCTTGGCGCTGCTCGGCCCCTCTTCAGCACAGATAGCAGCTTTCACAGGGTCCGCAGAGACCGAGCAGCTTCAAGTTTCCCCTGTTCCGCCCATTTAGAGCCACTCGACTGTGAGAGGAGTTTTAATGCGGTGCCACTTAAAAACAACCTTAAAAAGGTACAGTTGGTAGCCAGATCGTGCAGCTGTGCTGCACAATCCAAATGTGGATCTCATTTCACAGAACAATCCCATGATTTAAATAACTATGCATTAAAATCCAGCTTTTTTATTGTCTAGTGAAATTGAAGAATTGTTCTGGAATTTTATAAAAATCAATTTATATATATCTATATGTACTTTTTTTGAATGAATAGAAAATAATCACATCCTTGGTGTGATTGTAAAGGCGCAATAACATTTGTTGTCCATTTTGGAGCAAAAGTAAGAAAGTAGAAATAAATGAAATAGGAATAAAACAGTAAAAGTCCCCTCCAAGTAGTCAAGCAGATTGGAAAGCAGAGTTTTAGGGCAAATTCATTGAAATACTACAGACTACAAATTATTGCATCCAAGCCGTCCTTTGCAGGTGAGACAAAAACTCATATTGTAATAATGATTGTGAATCACTATATTGTGGAGCTGTACAAAATAGAGAAGTTAGAAAACATTAGGTGCAGAGGCTACATGCCAGGGCAAAAGTACACCATGAGAATTTCACACAGAAGCTAAATTTGTTTGCAAAAGGTTTTGCACCCTTTTTTTAGGTTAATATCGATCAGTTAATAACCAGAAAACTTAAATTAGGGTTTTACTGCCCTATAAGGTTTTGGGTTGTGCTCATTGCCTAATGTGGACTCTACTGAAAAATGCTTTGCATCAATCTAATAGCAGGAATTTCTGTTTTTTTATGGTATTGATTGATCTTTCTATAAAAGCAGGAAACTTTCACCTTTCATCCGTGATGTAAACATGTCTGATGTGCCCTGCTAATGTCCGACATACTGAGGAATCAACAGACAGGAATCAAGCTGGAGAAACTTTTAAAATTGCTAAAACCCCAATCAAGTATGATTCTTGCAAAACAAACAAAACAAAACAAAACAAAAAAAGCTTTTTTTCCCCCCCTATCATTGGTTGGTCTTGCAGCAACTAAATAACAATGGAAGGAGAATTGATTTTTAAGACATTTATTAAAATAAATTTAGAAATAAATGAAAAAAAATAATGGAAAACTAAATGAACAACACCTTTATTCATAGGTCTGTAAACCCCACATGAGTTACCAATCATCTGTTCAGCCTGTTCATCCCTCTCAGGAAAAAAAAAAAAAAAACAACAACTAAAAAGCAGCGCCAGTCACTCCTCCACCCCTCTTTTCCATCTCTCATTACGCCCAACGCTACAAGACCCCACCGCAGAAAAAATCCATAGCCATCGATCCCTTTGCCCAGCCGCGGTCGCCACAATTATTCCTGAGGAGGAAACGTTGGCGATAAATTACATGTGTGCTTTTCATCTGCTGCTGTGCGGGGCAGAGCGCCGCGAGGGGCAGCAAGAGCCGAGCCGCCATCAAAACTGGAGGATCAGCCGGGATGAAGCAGCACAGGCTCAATCCAGCACTTACAGGGCCTCCAAAAAACACTCCTACCTCGTCCATCTTTGTCATGCTTTTTTTCACATCACAGCCATAAACTTCAAGGTGTTTCTATTGAGATCTTATGTGATAGACCAACACAGAGCACTTATGAAGGGGAAGGAAAAGGATACATGGCTTTCAAAAATTTGGGGGTAAAAAAAAAAAAGCCCAGTATGTTTGGGTGTAGGGCCTCTTTAAAACCTGAGTTTTTAAATATTTCTAACTCGGATTCAGGTCTAGCGTCACTAGGTTATTCTAGCACATGGACAGGCTTCCATCTAAACCTTTCTACTGTAGCTCTGGCTGGATGTTTAACCTCTGTCCCAGTCTCACCTCACGCTGCCTCCATAGGGTTTTCTTCCAAAGTTGCTTCCTATTTAGTCCCATTCATCTTTCAGTGAGCAGGGTCAATGTTCCTGCTGTAGAACAGCATCCTCAGAGCATCATGCTGCTATCACCAGGTTTCAGTTTTTTTTTGCTCTACATTTTACATGTAAGGTAAAGAACTGAATTCTGCTCTCATCTGACTAGTTTGCCTAATATGGCTTGAGGCAATTCAACAATCTTGCCGCTCTTCTATAAGGGACAGATTTGTGAAGTGCACAGCTGATAGTTGTCTTTTCAACATTAATTTCCACCTGAGCTATCGAGCTATGCAGCTCCTCCAGAGTTACCTTAAGCTTCTTGGCTGTCTCTCTTATTAACGCTCACTTTCAGGTGGAGGACCGTGTCTTGGCGGTATTCCAGTTGTTGCAGCTCCATGAGTTGTTCAAAGTTTAAAGCATAACTAAATGTTTTGTCTTTATGATGGTCTTGCGTGCTGTTTTCCAATATATATGGATGCCCCACAAAAAAAAAGACAAATTCCTTCAACTTCACAATTACTTTGCATTGGACTCCCAATGTGATACATTTATGATTGAGGTTGTAACGCGATAAAGTGTAGAAAGTTGACCTGGACAGGTCAGTAGTCAATCACAGGGCAACAAAGAGACACGGACAGATAACTATAAATGTCCAAACTGATACCTGGAGAGAGCCCAATTAACCCAATAGTCATGCATTTCAAGCCGGTGTACCCGGTGAAAACTCTTGCCTGCACAGTACCATCAAAGTACTTGCTCTCATGTCTACTGTTCACAAGCATTCAGGCAGAGATTCACCAGTGTTTGTTTGGCAGATGGAGGTTCTGAAGGACAGAAATCAGAGTCAATGGTCATAAACATACTTTTAGGTGAGAACTAGAAACATGTCAGCTAGTGTGCCTGCACAGACAGGAGAAACCTTCATGCTAGCCGCATGTTGATAAAGTTTCTTCATATGTATTCCCATGATGCACTTCAACCCTACTTTCCTTCCTCGAATTAAACAGCGAGACAATAAAATCACTTTGAAGTCAAAATATACAACCTTTCTTTGCATGTGTGTGCAGATTTATAGATATAGCGTGTCTGTCTGTCTGTGTATGTGTTTTAAATAACCCCGGAGGAGTGAGCATGCAGCTATAATTGCCTCCCTCATTAGTTATGTTTTAGCAGGAGCGGATGGGAGGGCAATTAATTTTACCGCTTAATTTTTGACACGGAATCCGCTGCTGTATTGATGTGCCCGCCATTTTGGGTCTCATTCTTCAGCTAAATTAATTGACAAAGTGCGCAGATTTATCAGCGTATCGCCCAGATTAAGCGACAAACTGAAGCAATGAGGAAATCAATTGTGGCACCGTCGGCGTGTTCAGGCCTCCTCTGCATTCCCGTCCCTCCCCACCCCTCGTAACACCCAAGTGCCTGGGAAACGCTGGGTGGGTCAGATACAGTGCGCTTATTCATTTATTTGAGTCGCTCGTTCATCAGTTGTTACAAATGACCCTGGCGGCTGACAAACACTGAACACCCCCCCCCCCCCCACCCCTCCTCCTCAGACATGACTGCGGTGTGAGTGGGGAGCGATTAACATAAAAAACACACAAATCAGAGAGGAACAATGAATCCTGTAGGAGGCAGGAAAAGGAGAGCAGAGGTGTTATCCCCTCAAAATCTTTTTCAACTGGAAGCTCTGAATGTCCCAACAATTCACTCCAAAAAAATACCGACAGCAGATATTTCAAACTTGGTGCACCACAGACGTGGCTTTAGCAGAGCAGGAAGCGTCCAACTGTTTAATGATTGAGGGGCCTAAATTAAAGCAGATGCACAATTTGAGTTTTCCACTCCGAATGACCAACATTGTTAGCCAACAGCCTCATGAAGCTAACAAGTTCATCAAAAAACATTTTCAGTGTTTGATTACTGCTTGTTATTCCACATTTGAATTATATTACTCCTCCTGACTGTTACCCTGTAATAGACCAGCGACCTGTCCAGGGTGTAGCCGCCTCTGGCCCAATGACTACTGGAGACAGGCACCAGCCTCTTCTGAGTTTCTGAACAGACAATTCATGGATGGATGAATGGATAGATGGAGTTCTTTGATTGGAAGTTTTGAGCATCCTTTGAAAAATTAGTGCCATTGTGATGCTTTTTCTGGCCCTGGTGCTAACTCATTGGCCGTTTGTCTAGGAGTTTCAGCCACAGGTAAAGTCCACATATTTATGATTGTGACTATAGGGAAGAAAAGGCCTTTTTTCATGGATCATGTCCAATGAATGCGACCATGTTGTGAAAGCTGCTTGTTGAACGCAGAATTAACACCCTCAGTGTCTCCTGACCGCTGATGCAAAGGGACCCAGTTTTACATGGATGTGCTATGGTAATCTGTTACATGAATCCAAACAGGACTAGCCATAATATTTAACATAGACCAGATAAACTGCTTATCCAGTCTGGTAGGATCTACTGAAAAAGACTGAGGTCGGTTATTTTGAAAGCAAATTACCTTCAATAAAAATCTCCTAAATCATTCTACGAACCACTTTCACTTCTGACTCAGGTCATATTTATGCACCAAGGAGAAAAAAAGTAACTAACATATTCCTAGTCCAAAGGAAGAAAAAAAAAACATCCCAAAGAAAACAGAGTTGCTATATGGAGCAAAATATTTTTGAGTTGAACATTTTCATACTGAACTTCAAAACTAGACCAGGACATGAGTGAGACGCCCAGGATCTCAGTCCTGTAAGCTACCCGGAAGTTCTCTGACAAAACATCTACATCATTACTTCAAGTTCATTCTCTCTTGCTTCAGAACATAACTTTAAAATAGCTTTTTATTTATTACTATTCTAATGTATTAGAATAGCAATAAAATAAATGTATTGTCCCCATTGTGGGACAATAAAGGTATTTATTATCTTATCACTTATTACTAAATACATTAAATTAATAAAATGTTTCATTGAAATTAAAAAAAAATTATTTCCTTGTCTTGCTTTTTTCTGCAATTTTAGTCGATAAATACAGAATAACTAATTACATTTGATAACAATTTTTATATATATATTTTAATTGGTTAAAACAAGAACTGATCTTAAATCAGTAAAATTTCTCCTCCTCGTTGTGCCAAATCATATTAGCCGTCAGCCAGTCAAAATGGCCTGATTTGTTCAGTATTTAATGCTTTATTCATTTGTATAAATTGATACTTATTCTGAAATACAGACTAAAACAGCGCTCATGTTGATTGGATAAATATTTTTTTCTGTCCATTGCCAAAAGGGTTTTTGTGAAGGTTCCCTGGGTAATCGCCGGGCTGCTGGTTAAAATATGCTTAGATCTAAACACACAGAGTTTAAGAATACCTAAAGTTCAAATCCAAACACTGAAACAATCTGTTCTAGCTCATACATGGCTGTGAAATATAAAGTACATCATGTGGAAATGTTGTATGAAAATACACCCTTGACCTTTCCTTGAAATTGAACATAAAGTTAAAGTTCTAGACTCATTTTATAGTTACATAAAAACGCCTTTATGCCTAAATATTTCACCTCTTTAAATATGAATGGAAGTAGAAAAAAACGGCTTCATTTCATCTCTTCTCTCTTAGAAATATCAGGTAAAATCTGTATATTTTAGACAACTGAGATCCTGGTTCTTTTGCTGTCCGAGTGTCGCCATGCTAAGATCTACAGAGCTCTGGGGGAATTTAAAAAGAAAAAAACCAGTACAGTGGAGGCCAGTATTCAATGATCCTTGCGATGTGAGAACGATCTGTGATGGTTGCTAATTTTATATAGGTCAGTTTATCCAGTTCTTGCCACCACAGTAAGTCCAGCCCAGGAGCAAAGTTTGATGCAAAAAAGACTCAAAGAACCCGATCTTAAATTCAGAGAAAGTCTAAAAAACAGAACCTGGGAGTGAGCAAATTCAGGAAAAAGTTCACTGTTGAAAAAGAACATCACAGGGAGGAAAGGTCAGGTTTATTACCAGTTATAACTAGAAGATTCAGGCTTATGAGGCTGCCTGCTCTGGATGTTATTAATCAAAGATGGTGTCTTCCGGCCACATAAACAAGAGAGGAAGAAATCTGTAGGAAATAAGGATTCAGCGATGGCCAACTCTCTGAGGGATTGTAGAGCATTTTGTTTCGAATGAGAGATGATGGTGTAAAGTGACGTGTCAATAGGTCCACTGTTAGTCAATGTTTGGGCAGGAAAACAACCCTCTCCTTAACTGGTGTGACTCAAAGAAATGACAAAAAATAGCTCAAGAAGAAAATGCATACCAAATTCAAGATTAGAGCAACTTTGCAAGTAATGTTTGGCATTTTGGAAAAATGCTTGAACATAGGCAAATAAAACATTAAATGGAAGTATGGTCATATGTTTAGCAAAGCTGATGTCAGACACATTTGTAAAATCAACACCTTAATGACATTTCACCAGGCTGCAATATAGAGACAGTTACCCTACATGTTTTTGGTTTTCTCATGGACAATTAGGTGATGGGCTTCACCTCCCGGGTCTGGGGGCTGGATACCCGTCTGGGGTGCCGGTACCTGGACCTGGGAGTAAAGGACGTGTGGAGAGTGTGAGGGTGTGTACTGCGTCCTTATTTTCTATGCATGTGGGGGCGCTAGGGTGAGAACGTGTGAATGTCACTGTGTACCTGGTTTTCAGTTTGTCTTTTTGTCAGGTTGGGTTTTGGCTTGCCCCCTCAACTGGGGCATCTCATGTCCCCACTAAATGTGGAGACCATCCCCCGTCCAGCTCCACTCCATCAGCTGGCGCCTTGACCTGCTAGTGCGTTGGTGGTCCTCGATGTCCGGGGCTGGGTGTTTGGGTGTGTGCTGCCTCACTGCTGGCGGCTGTGTCATGGGGCCTGGGCCCAGTGGGTCTATCGGGCCCCCGCTGGGGGGCGGGGTGCCCCTGAGTCTTGGGCCTCTGGGCCAATAGCTGAATCCACTCTGACATAGCTGGCTGCTGGGGGGGTTGCTGGGGCTCTCCTCTGTGCTTCCTTCAGATAGGGGGGAGGGGGGGGGGTACCTAGAGCACCTTTGCTCTGGGGGGTCCTTCGGGACTCTGGGGTTCCTTGGCGCTCTGGGTTTTTGGTTCCTCACAACCGCTATTGAAAATTTTTCTTATGGATAAACTTTACATACACAAGTGCACTCTTGCAAACACTGACAACTGTTTGGATTTAGGTGCTTACAGATTTACTTATATACCCCTATTATTATCTTTAGCTGTCACTTCATACGTGTCGTCTTAATTAATACTGTGTATTTTTCAGTGAGGGCTGCACAGTGGCGCAGTGGGTAGCACTGTTGCCTTGCAGCAAGAAGGTTCTGGGTTCAAGTCCAACCATTTTGGACTCTTTCTGCATGGAGTTTGCATGTTCTCCCTGTGCATGCGTGGGTTCTCTCCGGGTACTCCGGCCTCCTCCCAAGGTCCAAAAACATGACTGTTGGGTTAATTGGCCTCTCTAAATTCTCCTTAGGTGTGAGTATGTGTGTGAATGGTTGTTTGTCCTGTTTGTCTCTGTGTTGGCCTGCGACAGACTGGTGACGTGTCCAGGGTGAACCGCGCCTCTCGCCTAGTGAACCCTGGAGTTAGGCACCATCACCCCTTGCAACCCCATGAGGGATAAGCGAGTCATAAAATGGATGGATGGATGGATGGATGGATTTTTCAGTGATGGTATCAAGGTGTTGGTTGTTTGTACCTGTAATACTTTATCAGTTTGTTTTGCTGTTCTTTTTTTTATCTCTCTTTGCACGTGTAGAAGCAGACTCCACAGATGTTAACTTCTACTCTCTTTTTCCTCTCCTCTTTTTTCACCTTTTCTCCATTTTATCTCATCTTTTTCTCTTCTTTTTTCCTGTTTTTGTATCCATTGAACATGAAATAGTCACAGAATAAAATCTAATAAAGCCTCTTGCATATATATAAATCAAGCGGAGCACTATGGCAACAGCAGTAAGCCTCCACTTGTGAAAGTAAAATCTGTTGGGCTCTCTTTGGCAAGACAGCAATTCTTAATGCTACACTGCCAGACAGGAAGTACACAGACACACACAAAAATTATTTTGAATTTCCTTGCAGTTGTTCCATCAGCTAGCACTGATACCGAGCAAGTAAAAGACTACTCTAACCAACTTCATTGTCAACTTTGCAAGTTACAAAGTTGATGATGCATTAGACTGACTATACTTCCTTCAATATGCAAGACAAAATTGGCAGCATTGCTTATTATTAACTTCAGAACAGAATGATTTGAGAATGATCATTTAGACACCTTTTGGTTCATTTCTGTTGGGCTTTTGTTTTCAGTCCCCTGTGACACCTGGCTCTGATTTCTTGTTTTCATTCCGTCTCTGCATTTATTCATCCACATATGTTGGGTTGGGGGAAGATGGATAAGCTGGCTGGTCATGTAAGGATCTCAGGAGGTAATCAGTCCATAAACACATGTTCTGGGTCTAAACATGCATGATCTCGTTGGAAAACCTTTACAATTGAGCTGACTCAGAAGAAGATGAGACTTTGGCTCTGTGTGGTCAGCATCCCCCAGAATAATTACCAATGTCTTCAGAAAGGCTACATTTCAAGACCACACTTGGTTCAAACCATGATAACACAGAACCCAGATCTATTGACTGCATGCCCATCGCTGATCATTCTATCACAGTGTCCCACTTTGTTTCACTGAGTGTATTTTCAATCTTCCATGTTCACACAGTAAATTACACAAAGCATAGGCATCAGAAGGGACGCAAAGCTTGCCAAACTCACCTCAACACTGTAAAGTGGAGAGGTGTAAAATGTCTACACAAATTTTCTTTCATCTGAGTCAAACATGCTGAGTTTCAAAACTTTTTCAAGTCATAACATTTTCAAGTATTACACTCTTACAGCATCCCCAACAACTTCAGTAGCCAAGCTGCTGAAATGGACCTTTGCAGGATTACATATACCAAATAGGATTTCTGCTGTTGAAATTCTTGTAAAATTTCTTGTTCAATCTTACGCTTCACAAATACAGATGTAATGAAAAAATGGCAGGTGACTGATCTTTTTCCTGATCAGTTAACACACCATATAACGGTCTACCAGCCCAGCAAGACGACGCACATCGCTGAATCGTCTTGTTACCGAAAAGTGCTTTATAAATAAACTTGCATCGCCAAACTGTGCTGACTGACAACCAGACTCGTCAGTGTGGAGGCTGTTACTGAGTGAAGAAGATTCAGCAGGGAATTCTTCTGCCATCAGTGACGTCTTGAAAATGGAGTCAGATCAATCATTGAGAGGGAAAGAGCTATCTCCCTCTCTATGCAGACGTGTTGTATACAAGACGTCTGCATTCTGTTCAGGCTGCAAGAGGGCGAGAGAGAGCAAGACTTTCAGCTGATAACAGAAGGCTGAATGGAGTAGCGCTAATTTGCCCTAATTCTGAGCTTTTCTATCAGTCTGTCATGGAAGGTAATGGAACTGGGAATGTTTTGAACCTTTCTATCACCCCAAAGTTAAGGTTTTTCATGGAGGCTGCTGTTTATTTATGCTAGTTGCTCTAACTGAGCTAATCAAGAAACTACTGTCAGAGGATTTTTCCTTTGTGTTAAACTAAAGGTAAAACTCTGTTTTAGAGCAGCTGCTCTCTCACACAGCAGCAAATGTTGCCTCTGTAGCTGAGATTAATTTACTAATTAATGACCACAGGACAGCAAGAAAAAATGTGTTTGATGATGTTTTTTATATCATCCGTAGAAACTAAAGAATAATATAAAAATGTCTGGGGATGGAACTCAGAATTCTGATTCCGATCATCTCTGTTTACAACTCCATTGCAGGTGTCTTTGTGCTCAACACAAGACCTATTCAGACTACTCCTCTACATACCCCCCTCCCGCACAAAGACCAGGGCTCACATGCCTTCCCTTACTGACAGCTCAGTTCTCTGGACAGATCAGTTCAACTTCTCACTCTCTTTTATTTTATTAGTATTGCATCACAGCGCCGTGAAGGAGTCGATTTATAACCTCTAAACAGATCAGAAACATGCAGATAATATTTCAGCGTTGTCAGGTGGGCCGCTGGAATGTGATTGCAGCGATTGGAAAGCTGCAGCTAACCGTCCAATCCGGCACCAATTACAGACAAAGGAGTGTTGGAGGTCACGGCGGTGCAAATTGTGTTAGCGTTCTGAGTGTCGCTAATCAAGTCAGGGCTTGTCGCTCACTAGGAATGAGGTTGTTTCAGGTCTGCTCTTAATTCCCTCCGCTTTCATATTTGCTCACCCCCTGATCTTTCAAGTTCTCTTATTCAATAACTTTTTACCATCTCAATCACCTCTCTCTCTCTCTCTCTCTCTCTCTCTCGCTCTCTTCAAGCGTGCTCCCTCCTGCCGAACTCACACAAAGACCTCAGCGCGCAATCCCCCCGCACCCCCCCGCACCTCTGCAGGTGACAGCTACGTGACAGTGTGACGCCCGCCGCCTGATGAGGAGTGATGAGAGCGGGAAACTAATGAAAATAAAACGTCTAATTATGTCAGAGACGCCTTGACGCTACATCACTGCTAAAACACATTTAAAATAACATCCAGCAAGAGTTAGACACACACACACACACACAGGAGGGTTTAAGAACCCGCGCACACAGCAGGCGCCTGTGACGGATGGAGGGTTCTGCTGCAAGCGCTCAGTCAGCCTGTCAGGCCGGTGGCTGCTGCTGCTTCTGTCATTGACTTAAAAGGGCATCAAGGAGCCATGTGTGGGACATTACCGAGGCCGAGGGGAAACCGCTGGGCTGCCGCATAAAGACACTTTCAAAGAGGCTGACTTGGGCTCCTATCGAGGGGCTATTATTCAAGACAGTATCCTCCCACCGCCCACTGAACCATCTGTCGATCCAAAGTTTTTAGCAAGTGGGGGAGAAAAAAAAAAAAAGAAGAAGAAAACACCATTCAGAGCGGAGCCACAATGTGTTTTATCGGATCTGCAGAGACGAAAAGGAGCGGTGGAATTGGAAAGACAAGCCGCTGCACAGTATTAAGGTGGCATAATGAAAATGTGCGCTAATCTGAAAACTAAGATCCCCGTTTGATCTCAGCTCTGCTGGAGCTCCGTCCAGTCTGCGGAGGTTTCGGTTCGGTTAAAGATAAACAAGAAAGTTCATCTTTTTTACGGCATCAGTTCGTTCCAAATCTCTGCAGACGGTGTTGGGTTAAATTAAAGCAAACTAACTGTACCAAGTTTATTCCTGTTGTTGCCCTATTAGCTGGGAGTTGCAACAATATTACAGCATGTACAGCATGTTTACATAAAAAAAAAGATTCCTGCTTTTAATCTAACTTTTTGTTGCTGTTATACACATTTCCTCCTTCTGAAGGTCTTTTCCGCTCGATTTGCATCATTTTACTCAAACGGGAACACAAACAGGACTAGTCCAGAGTGGAAAAAATACTCTTGGGCATCAGATGGATTTTACCAAAACATGCTTAGTGACCAGCTGGATAAGTAGAAAACACACTCTGTGTCCAGATGGAGCGTTTTGGGGAACTACACAGCTACGCCCGTTGAGTTTGGAAATGCACACAACCTTAATATCCTTTAAATGTGACCCCCACCAGTGTGGAGGACGACAGAAAACAAAAACAAGATTCCAAAGGCCCCTGCACTGTTTATCTTCTCCCCTTTCACTATGAATTGGCTGATGAGGCATCTCATAACGCTCACTGTCTTATCAGGATCAAGAGGTCGTGTTTAACCGTCTAACGGCTGCCGGTGAGGCTGCCAAGACTTGGCTCCACTTCGCCTGGATGTTCATAACCAGTACAGATGGACGAGTGGCGGCTATTATGGGCCAAAACTTGTGAATATTCCATCCAGCCAAAGCTGAGAAGATTCATGATAAATGTGAGATTTTCACAGTTAACATAAACTTGATTTTGCCAAAGTCCACAGCTATAAAGTGCATTTTATCTGATCCAAGTATGAATAAACAACTCTTTGTCCCAAACTTGTCGACTGCCTGTAAAATCTCAAAGTGCCACTTCGAGAGCCTTACAGAAGCATTTATACCCCTTGAACTTTTGCACCTTTCGTCATGTTACAACCATTAATTTCAATGTGTTTTACTGGGATTGCATATGAAGAGGCCAACACAAAGTAAACCATAACTAGGAAGTGGAAGCAAAAGGACACTTTTTTCCGTTTTCTTTTTTCTTTTTTTTTTACAAATGAGGACATTTTTGCTGCTGCTCTTTAGAAATCAGTTGAAGCTGACTCTAAATGATTGGAGTACTTCTGCAAAAATCACTTTTCAAGTCTTGCCACATATTCTCCAGAAGATTTCGACCCACCAGTCTAACACATGAATATGCTTTTATTCAAATCCTTCCCTTCCAGCTCTGGCGGTAAGTTCAGGGTCGTTGTCCTGTTGGAAGGCTAACCGCGTCCCGAGTCTCAGGTCTTTTACAGCCTCTAACAGGTGTTCTTCTAGGATTACTGTGTGCACACCTCCATCAATCTGCCCCTCAGCTCTGATTAGTTGGCCCCATGCCTGCTGAAGAAAAGCATTCCCACAGCATGAGGATGTTCCCGCCGTGTTACACAGTGCAGTTCTTACCCACACACAGTGTTTTGCATTGTAAGCTGTTGGGGTCTAGCCAAAAAGTTCCACAGACTTTTCCACATGTTTCCTGTAACGTCTTTGTGTCTTCTTCTACAAAGACCAGATTTGTGGAGTGCACTATTTGTGGTTGTACTGTGGACAGATTCTCCCAAATGAGGTCTGCAGCTCCTCCAGAGTGGCTGCTTCTTCTCTCCTTACCCAGCCTGTCAGCAGTGTTGTAGGACTCGAGTCCGAGTCATTAGCTAAATTTAGAGACTCGTGACTTGACTTGGACTTGAGCACTGATGACTCGAACTTGGACTCGGACTCCTACATTCAGATCATTCTGACTCTGAAATTGAGAAAAAGACTCGACTTTTTTTATATCATTAGGCTATAATTTTAATATGTCTATGTACTACATAGGCTATTTATGACAGACAGTTATGTGCAGTTCAAATAAAGCACATTTAAGTTTTGCATTTCTGTGAGTTAAGAGGACAGGAGTGTAGTCATGATGAGCACCGCTAGAGTGAGTTCAGAAGGTAAATTATACATAAAAGTCCATAGCGGGCGCCATTAGGACGTGCCTATGAGCTGCGACACCACAGCTATGTGGATTTTTTTTTAGTTTAAAAACATGTAGGCTATGCTTACTTTAGTGCGGAACTTGGACTCGACTTGGATCAATAGTGACTCGACTCGGACTTGACTCAGATTTTTTTTTAATGACTTGGACTTGACTCGGACTTGAACACTGGAGACTCGAACCTGGACTCGGACTCGAGGCATAGTGACTTGACTACAACACTGCCTGTCAGTTCATTCGGATGGCCAAATCTTGGTAGGCTGTCATTTTTTCCGCAGGTTTTTTTTTTTTTTTTTTACCTCCTCCTGCTTTAAACGTCTCCAAAAACATAACTGTGACTGTATTTATACGGGGAATTAGCTGACAGGTAAAGGCAATCGGGTTGCACTGGATTCCATTGAAAGAGGGCTGAATACATATAAGGAACCCGTGGAAGTCTAAGGCTGTCATGTGACAAATTGTGAAGAAGTTCAAGAAGCGTGAATACCTTTAAACTAAACACTGAAATGTTTTTGGAGGAGCAACCCTCCGAGCATTGGCGACAGTCTGCCTCACCGGTGTGCGTCCTGTAGTGGTCCTTCATGGCCGACAGGTTCAGGAAGGCGTAGTGGCAGGACGGCCAGATGCACTTGTACGGCTTCTCCCCGTTGTGCAGTTTCATGTGGTTGTTCAAGGCCCACTTTTCGCTGAAGGAGCGGTCACACAGCTCACATTCAAACTTCCTGCGGGAGGATAAGAGAGGCAAGATGAGAGGGACCAGGCGGAGGGATGGAGGGGGGGGATAAAACAAGGAGTTATTTACTGATCCCAAAGCTGGCGTTAAAGAAAAGGTAGAAAATCTACCGAGAGAGAGAGAGAGAGAGAGAGAGAGAGAGAGAGAGAGGAAATGGGGGTTTGCTGGGTACTAGTACTTACACCCACAGAGCACGGGGATCTGTGAGTGTGATCTGTACACACACACACACACACATTGCAGTTGGCTGCTGGTGTGTCATGTCTGTATAAGCAGGCATTGATTTTTCTGTCCAGGCCTGCCACCTCCACCATTTATTCTCTGCTTTGCACCAGGGCCCAGAGGACTAGAGAAATTCTGTTACAGTCCACACACACACACACACACACACACACACACACACACACACACACACACACACACACACACACACACACACACACACACACACACACACACACACACACACACCCTGCAGGGCCAGTGGGGAGAATAGAGTTCACCTGTCCATTGTCCCCGACCACTTAGCCAAGGCTAAATGAACAGTTAGCAACATTTTACCTCCTGCTATTCTCTTAAGGCTCTTGTATCAGAGCTTTTCTCTATCGAAAACCCCTCTAGAGCGGCAGCTTTTGTTTTAAATCACCAACATTTGCAGCCATCCCCTAGATTCTGATAGTCAGAATCAAGTCAGTGAATGTAGGCATGATTCATTGTTGGGAGCGTTTATTCGGTTGTATGATGCCTAAGGCGCTCAAAAAGGCAGTGAATATGCACGCCATTCTGTCTTTGCTCCGGACATCTGTCTATTCTTCACGCCTACGATTCATAAAAAGAAAAAGAAAAAAAAAAAAGCTCTGGCTTTTTAATCAGTGTGTAGGTTGTTTGCACCAATATTCATCCGCCCCCTTATTCGGCTTCAAGAAAAACGAAGAAGACAATAGCAAACCCGCCTGTGCTTGAATTAATCTTTACCCCTGTGCGATAATTTAGGCGCGGAATGACTAATGCTCGAGTCATAAACAAATGAAGTCAGCTTTTGGGGAGCATTCGTCTTGCAGCGAGGGGCCGTGTTATTTTAGGGAGGGCGGCTGTCTTTAAGTCCTGATTGTGTCGCTTAATCCCCGCGGTATCTGTTTCATAGTGAGCAGCGTGACACTCACCTGAACAAATAATGACTCCGAGCAGCATGTAGCATGTGTCTGAATCAATAATTCAAACTCATACATCTTTCTTACTGGAAAGGAAGAGAGGGAGGGAGGGGGGGGGGGTTGAATTAAAGATGGGGAGGTTGGAGGGATGGAGGCTTTCGTATCAATCCATATGCTCCATGGAGATGGATCTAAATGTGATGTAGATGTCGCCATGTGCCAGCTTAGAGGACATTTGAGGCTCAATTGCGAGGAAGGATGAGGCGGCTCGAAAACGACGCCTTTATCAAATCACATCCCTGTTTGACTACTCGCATCTGCAGACTTTATTTGACCAGCAGCATCTACAGTTCCTTCCATCTCCTTCCTGTTTGTGGCGTTTACAGAACAGCTCGTCGGCCGTGCCGCACTGGGAGAGGTAAATAAGATGAGTGAAGAGATGCTATCTTTTATTGTGAGCATTATGCACAACTGTCCTACTTTATGAGCTAAACAGGACATTGTTTATCACTGGGCATAATCGCAAAGTCAGGCAGGCCTTGACGTGGGCACGCAGCATGCTGGGACGGATGAAGGGGGGGGGCGGGGGGGGAGTCAGAACAGGAAGCCAGGAGGAGAGCAGAGGGAAGATGGAGGAGTCAGGGCTGGCAGAGTTAGTGGGGGTTTTGTAAGGATGAGAGGAAGGTTTGCGTCTGATTTTATGGGATGAGATGGAGCGCTTTGATCTTGTCCCTGCATGTCAGATCCCGTCACGATCCACCGTCTCGCCCATACATATGCATGGTGCCTCTAAACAGTCAGGCGCCATGCAAAACGCACCCAAAGGTGGGGAGGCCGAGGGGCAGACGGGTGGCGAAGGAGAGGGAAGGGGAGTAGATGTGTGTGAAGGAGGGAGGAAATGCAGAAAATTGGATTTTTGTCTATCTGAAATATCTGAGAACGTATCTTGCTTCAAAGAATTAAACTTAAAGGCGTGCAAACAAATCCACAGAGTCCTCCCTAAGCAACCACTCCAGTCAAACGCAGCCTGGAAAAACTTCTAAAATTCATAAGGCGCTATTTATAGAGCGTTTACCTATAATTAAAAATGTCCTCCTTTAAACCCAATATAATTATGGGATTTTCAAATTACAACTTGCTGTGTTTTATGGTGATGCGCGCAGTGTTAAAATTTCTGAGTTGAAAAGAAATTCCCAATTTAGCCAAAAGGACATGAATCGCCTTCAGTAGTGGTAAAAGTATCCTATAATAATAATAATAATAATAATAATAATAATAATAATAATAATAATAATAATAAAAGCTTCAGTTCTAAGGATTTCTAACTGTGTATTTTACTGAAGGATGAGAACACAGTGACAAGAACTAAAACATGAGATAAATGGATTTAAACAACAAAGGGGTAGCAGATTTAGCTATTATAAATGAGTTTATATCATAGATACAACATTATAACAACATTAATTAATATGACCATTTAGCAAAAGATGGTTGTCGAATTTTTTATTATTTTTTGGGTGATACAGATCTCATATTTTTAGTGAGGCCAACACCTTTTTTACACCCTCAGCACTACATATAAAAGTTGTGCTGTTGGTTCTTTGAGAGAGGCATTAAAATGGAATAATATTGTCTTCGTTTATGCATCAAAGCATGTGTTCCTAACCTTTAAACGGATCACATAAGAGCACGTACTTTGATACTATAGAAAAAAATCTGATATAGACCAAAAATGGGAACTTTTAGCTTTTTTTTTTTTAGATTGACAACATAAGTACTGTCATGGGAAATCCCCACTGGCCTGGGGGATTTCCCAACAGCTGCACTTTGATGGTGCATTCAAGTACATCTCATACTCTGAATTGTCTAAGCATCCAAAGTGATTTTAATTTTTAGTATCTGCACGTTTTTATGTAAAAAAATAAATAACAACATTGGCCATAATCAAGTAGTTTATTGTCGCATATTCATCCATCAGTGCCTTTGTTAATTAAAAGAAATCAAACCAAAGCACCAGCTAGTTTTATAGTGTTTTATAGTGCCGTTTGTTTTTTTCTCCCGAGCAAACCAGAAACATACCGTACTGTGACGTTTGTATACTGTTACACCCCTACCATCAAATGATGAATCTGATTAAAATGCCGTAGAGAAATAGAAACAGATGTAGTCATAAGTAATCTGACTAGTTCAGTCAGCCTGTTGCGGCGTCTTCAGAGGAAGCAGAAGTGATTAATGCAACAACTGACCGTGCCACTTGTTTGCCACTAGAATCTGAGACTCAGTAACTTAGAACTGACCACAGACACATGAAATAATTTTCATACATGTACGCTTAATCAGATTAATACATAAATTAATGACAAAAATAAGTGAAATACACAAAAGATAGAAAAGTAATATGGGATCTTTAATCTCAGACAAGCTTTACTTTGATTCATTATAATCCTCCTTTCCTTCCTCCTGCGTCTCCTCCTTGTCGTCCTTCCTCCTCCTTTTTTTTTTCCTCCTCTGATGGCAAAGCAGAGCCACCTGATTGACATCCGGTGCAGATTTATTCACATGCACAGGTGAGCCTCCTGACTCAACATCCAGAGAGCGGCGAGCTGCCATATCTATACTGTCACTCATTACCATATCTATACTGTGGTGTGATCCTGATTCACTTCTGGCACGTGGGCAAACTGTCAGAACATTGCTGGCTTTAATTGTGACAGAGATCCCTCAGGAGGAGTTACTGCACCTCTAATAGGGGCTGGGGATGGGAGGGGGGGGGGACAAAAAAAAAAAAGGACCTGGTTCATTACCACGCACTCACTACCACCCCCAAGTGGCAAGGCGGTGTCTGCTGAGGAGGAACCTGCAGAGTGTGTGTTTACTGGGAACAGGAATCATGAGCAGCAACTTGGTAAAAGGTCAGTTTTAACTCAATTAAGTGCATGAAAAAAAAATCACAAAATGCGGATTGGGTTTGCTCATCATAAATCTCATAAATCTCTGCCTCACAAAATGTTTGTTAAAGCTCAAGCCACGCCGACAGCCTGCGTCTCCTTATTTCTAACCGTCTTGCTGGTTAATTTGATAAATGCAGCGACGTGGACCTGTTTGGACACCAAACGCTTTCCCTCCCATTTCTCTGCGTCGTGCTGGCCGGCCATCGCAAGAGGAAATAATCGGCGAGGCTCTGGCGCTGCAGCACAAAGACAGGAGAGGGAGAGGCCGACGCACGCCTCAAGCCAAACTGACACAAACAGACAACTTCAAAGTGAAGACTGTTGTTTATTCGGCGAAGGGAGAGGAGGGGAGATAGCGGTGGGGGGGAGAGAGAGAGGGCGGGGGGAGAAAAAAAAAAGAGAGGAAAATTTATCTGATATGCAACTGTCAGGAGAGCATTTTCACATGTAAAATAGCAAGAGAGTGAGAGAGATTACCTAGAGGGGGGAACATGACAGCATTCACTAGGGTCAGGATGGATCATCATCTTCAGCAGCCCCCTCTGCTCCTCCTCCCTCATCTCTTTTTTTTCCTCCCCTCCCTCCCTCCATCGCTCTAACTTCATCTCTCCCCGTTTCCCTTTCTCCTTCCTTCCGTTTTCTCCCTCTCATCCTGTTTTCAGACTCCATCACTCTGCACTTCGACAACCCGGCAGCTTAAATCCAGACTAAATTAGCTGAATGAAGATTAAATCATTTGGCCTTGAGCTCTCTGAGATATTGGGAGGAAGACTGAGTAAGCTCTAAATGGCGTCTGACTGGGTTCGGACCTATATAAGCGTCTTGGGGAGAAGCTCTTTCTTCAGTGGCAGTCAATTGAAACCTGATTAGAGGGTAGGGCAGGTGGTTTGTTGGGTAAAAAAATGGGCAAAAGATTACATTTCTGGGACAACTGTTTCCTAAGTAAAGTCACAGGCTTCGTTAGTTTTCATTTGCGGGCACAATGTTGACTGACGACAGGCTTGTAACCCCCCCCCCCTCCGGAAGTAAGAGATTGAGGAGAGCAACACCATCACTCACAGTGCTAAGGAGAAGAGCTTTAGGAAGCACTGCAGTCAATGTGGTCTGTGGGTACAAATCCGATTTCAGGATAATGCTAGTTTAACATTTAAATGAAGTGACACGCATTAGGGTTGGGGCGTATCCATTTTTTATTACCATTAAGCCTTCCTAGTAAATACCCAAGTATATAGTATTACTATCTGCTTAAACAACTTTGGATGTTGTACGGTAAACAGCAGTACAATACATCCACCCTATTAGAGTGGATAATTGAAAATACGGGATACTGGGGTTTATGAAAACGAGACGCAGGCAGATTTTAGCAATAGCAGTATCGTGGGTTGTTTTTTTAGAAACTGAGTTAACGGGTTCACAACAATCCAATCAGTGTAGATTATTCCAGTACCGATTTTAAAATGTTGTATTTATACTGTTTAATTCTAAGGTGGTTGTAATGATAAAAGGTTTTGAAATTCTCCCTTTTAATGTTAGACAAATACATTAAAGATTTCCTGAATCTCAAACTGTTTTCGTTAATCTTTAAGTGCTTTAGCATGTTGCGGTACATAGTTCCCATGCAACGTCACATATCCGGGCACTCGCTAACCGCCATGTTGGCAGGCAGAATCGTTTTAGAAACAACTGGATAAATTTGACTACCAAGGAGTATTCATTTTTATTTTTACAAAGCATGCAATTGTTATTTTATTTTGGTGTAAGAATGTTCCAACCGTGCAGACTGTTCAAAGCGCAGCTTTCACTACATACCAAAAATCAGAAGATGCGCAGGACCACTAACAGAGGAGTTGAGTGCTGAACATCGAGGAGTCTGGCTTGGAAGCATTGACCATAAGGATCAAGCTTTGAAAATGGCAAAAATCAATTTAATTCAAGTAAAAAAAAAAAAAAAATATATATATATATATATATATATATATATATATATATATATATATATATATATATATATATATATAGTTTTGTTAAACAGTGTCAACGTTTATCTGTATGTGTGCTGAGACTATTCATGATTTAGTACGTCTCTGCTGTGTATCTGCAAGCTAGGAGGGACATGTACGTGTATGTTATTGTAATTACTTACTCTGCCAGTCACCAGGACTTTGTTATTCACATGAAGCGTTTGGACAAAAAATACAAAATCCAATTGAGTTCTTCACGTTTTGACCCAACTAACAGGTGTTTTTTAAAACTACCGACACAGATCGCAAGACAGAAACATAGATAGATACGACTCGAAATAAAAACCCTCCCCGCAGGAGGTCCATCAGAGTTTTTCTGGTTTGATCAGGGAGTATATTCCATAAACGTAAACTTGCCCAAACTAAGATTAGTAGCAAAATAAATGAAAATAGGGGGTAATGTAAAGTCTTCAGACAATAAGTTGCCATTTGAAATTAATTATACAAGGAATTTAAGTGTTTTGTGACTCTTGATGTCCATCCTTTTTGAAGAGCATGGCTAAAAAGTGTATTTTTGTGTGTTTCTTTTTTATGGGCAGGAAAAATAAGTCTGAACAGACAAGGTGGCAATGAATGGGTGACAAAGGAGTGAACTGACCAAAAGCCGCTTAGATCTGCTGCACACAAAAACTGGGAAAAAAGGAGAAGAATACAACCAGACGAAGTTCCTTGAGGACGGAACAAAATCTTAAAGCAAAAATAGGCACCGAGTCACATCTTACGGAGGCCTCTAAAAACTTCCACGAAGAGGCCACGTGCGTCTGCAGAGTACTGCAGATGAACCTCCGGTGAGATGAGCAGCGCTGCATATGACTGCAATATAAACAACAGCACTCAACAGAGATGTTGTTGCTGATTTATGTTTACCTTCAATCCCGGGAGAAAGAAGTAGAAGAGGAGGAGTGGGTGGAGGACGGACAAAAAAAAAAAAAAAAAAGATAATGAAATAAATAATAAAAGACCAAGCCCATCAGATAAGCTCCTGTTTATCCCGCTGTAGGGCAAATACAAATTGTCAATTTAATGAACACGGTGGACGCGATGAAAGCGGGGTGAAGGAGGCTCCTGCCTGACAAACAATCAGGAAATGTTATCTTAATATTGTTGCGCGGTTATTCAGCTCATAACTTAGGGGGTGGAGAAGAGAGGGAGGGGGTGTGAGGCGGGGGGGGAGGCACAAAGGCCAGGTCCCTCTGTGGTGGCCCTGTTATTGCCTGTTTTTATTGGGGGCCATAGCTCAATGGTCCCAAACAGACAAACCTGGAAATGACCCTCAGAAGTCCACGCAAACACAAATAAAGACACACCCCTGCGGATACAGCACCACACGCACCGACCGCAATTAGAGAGAAGTCCTTTTAAGAAGTAAATGACCCCCCCCAAAGGATTTCTTTTTGTGGTTATGATGTCGAGCTAGGCTCACTTTAAAAGCTTAAGAGGCCTTACAGATATTAGACAATTAATCAAAATGTTTCCACAAAACGTCTGCATATCGAGAGCTTAAAAAAAGCCTCCCGCTAAAATTAGAGAAAATCTGATTTATATGATGCGGCGGGGGGTCAAGGGCCGATGTTGGACCCCATCACACACACACACACACGTGTCCCATAAACGACACTTTAAAAGACGTCCACATGCTTAACGGCTGAAAGTTTTTTTATTTTATTTTATTGTAAAGTCTTGAATTTAAAGCATTGCAATCTGAGCAGCAGCTACCGAAATTAACTATTATCTCTGTTTTTATATATTGCCGGTACTAAATTGCGTCGGGAAGAATTACTATCAATATGAATATCTGCAACAATAACTCAGGCGCAGTGCTGAGGACAGGATGCTCTTTATCAGGCTTCTGATAGGCCTTAAATACAGCACAAGGCAGCCATATCAGAGCTTTTTCTCTCTAATATCAGGCTGCATTAGCACCTCGTAAATCAAATTACACTGCTAGAATTTCATTAGGCTCACCTGCCAGCGCTGCTGTGCTGCAGAAATATTTATGTTTTCATGCTGCAATTGTGCGCTCTCAGGTACACAAAAGAGAAGTAATGGGAGGAGGGGGAAAAAAACGGGCGATAAACCTAATTATCTTTTAAGAATACAGAGAAAATGTGTCATAAATTGTGGCGATCCTGAGGAGAACCGGCAGCTCCGAAGCCTACGAGTTTGAAGGGGTAGGGGGGAGAGAGCCTGCTCTGCCGCTTACCATCTTTAACCGGGGCTAAACTGCCACAATCCAATTAGCGGCCTCCTCAAATTCGCTCTAAACAGAAATCAAACAGGGTGATGTATGACAGCGATCAGCGGGCCCTCAACGACGAGCTAATCTGATAAAGCCCAAGCAAGAGTGCTAATAGTGAAAATACTTGCTCAAACCGCAGCCGGAATGTTATGATGGGACTCTGTCTTCATTATTTAATTACCTCAAAAGAATTTCACATTCCCATCTGTTGTTGCTTGCTGGAAGTTTTGTCATCTGCAAAATAAGCCTCCACTAAAGGTGAGTTTACATTGGGTGGGAGTAGACGAGCAGGAACTCCACATTCCCATAGTTTCCTTCCCCTGTGTGGAGCAGCTGGACTCATGATGGCCGGGGCTTGTGCGGATATGGATTTTGATTAGACACAAAGGGAAATGACTGAGCCAGTGACCATAACGACAGCCACTTAATAAAAGGTTTAGTCTATACATCAAAGAGCATCTGGTTGTAAATCACTCGGCCCTGTAACGACCTGCATCTCTGTCCCATTACAGAGCCCCCTAACAGGCCACTCATATTTACTCTCCAGGCGCCAATATCATTTTAGAATAATGAGCTTTGTTCTTGATCTAATTAACGGGGCCTGGGTTCATTTGTTTGTTATCTTTTCTCTCTTCTGTCACTAACATTACGACTTTGGCATGTTGCCTTAAATCAGGAACATTAAACAAAGTAACTCCGCAGTCTGAGCGGTAAAAGTTAAACTGCTTATTGTCTTTCATCTCAGATCTTAAGTGCACCACGAAAAGGAAAACTGAAATGTATTGAATACAAGTCTTTAAAAGTGTTTACATTTCAGTCAAGTCTATTAGTTTGAAAAAGTGATGTTCAAACAAAATAAATATGTATTCTAGGAAACAAATCCTGCCAAAAGATTTGGATTAGAACTTAACTGAGTATGTTGATTCAGTTAAGTGTTATTAGCCACTGTCTGACAAGTTGTCAATGTCAGTAACAAATAAGGAGGCTTACTTATATGCTTATATGGCTGGTGTTATGAACGAATCTACTCGCATAGTCGAGTGTTGAGTTTGAGGAAATTTTGTGTTGGAGCAAGTTTGTATTCAAGTTGAACCGGTTTAGCAATGGGGCTAATGCTAATGTCAAACTTGCTAGCAAGGTTAGCTTCTTAAGACAGAGACAAACGTCACAAAATAGCATATTTTAGCTGCAATGACTTTTGGAGGGCACAAAAATATTTATAACTGAAATTATTTACATTTACAGTAACGTAAAGCATATTATTTTGCCAAGCTACCGTTAAATAATGTTAGTGCTTCTACTTTAGGTAAAAATCCAACAAGAATATTTTAATTATAATGCAAAAGGTTTGTTTAGTCAACTGTTAGTTATTATGCGTCACAATAAGTGACATCACGAAGGAAACAGTATGCTAGTGTATATGGGTTATATCATTAAAAAAATAAAACATGGCAAGGCAGACTGATAATGCGCAGCACACGTTTAGTTCTGCACATTATCAGTATGGGTCTGCTCCCATCGAGTCAGGGTGGAGAAAGAAGGGGACATTAAGAAGAACTTTCCGAGCTGATTGGGCAAAGTAACACCTATTGCCCGCCTTCCAAAGTTTGGTTTTAGCCTATTACGGTATCAAATTAAAATATAAGCTATATAAGTAGGCACCATGAGAAACCACAACAAGTTATGTTGGTCAAGGCACTTTTGCTGACATATTTATTTTGGTTTGGCTGTGGGCTCTGCAGTTCTTGCTTTCGTCACACCTGTATCTCCTGCCCTTAATACCGCAATGTGATTGGCCAACCCGTTCTGCATCGGTTGTCATACGATTGAGGCGTGAGTGGAAAAAGACGGATTCTCATATGTTTGTGAACACACAAATATCACAGGAATTCAGCTTGCAGGCAGGGTTAGAAATAATATACTTGTACACTTGTAGTTGTGAAAGTTCCTGTGTTGGAGCAATAACTAGACAAGCGACCTTAATAATGTAAATGTCTAACTTTCAAGCAAGCTTAGCTGATCAGCTCGAAAAGTCACTGCCCAGGACTGGCATATTAAAAAAAATTTGGATCACATCTAAAGGTTTTTATTATTTATTTATATAACATTTTGATTTCTTTTTAACATAGAGGACTTCATTAAAAAAACTAAGTTGACCAGTTTGTTAGTCATAATTGTCTTGCCAAAGAGGACTCATCAAAAAAAGGACCCAACATAAGTATCTGTTGTTTCAGATCAGTAAAACATGTTGGTGCACATTTCTTATTGGAATTATGAAAATAAATCTTTATTAATAATGTGCTGATCAATCTGAGAAAGCAGGTATCAGATACATATTTAGAAAGATAACTGAAAGGAGAGGTTTGAAATAAATTCTACTTTCCGATTATGTATGAACTATTGGCAAATGAAATATTTGCTCTTGTTATAGGGTTAAGTCAATGTAGAAAGATGAACTAGATAATAAAAGAGATGAAATTAAATAGAATAGTCACAAAAACATGTTAAAAACATAACTAATTTTGTCAAGAAGATCTAAAAATTTATTGAAATCTACCTCAATTATTTAAATAGTTGCTAAACGTACATATTTTCTTCTTGGAAACATTGATAAAAATCTACATAAATAAACGTATGTAAATTGTTAAACCAATTTTACCGGTTAAGTCCTAACTGTTTCTTTTATCAGTGTATGAGATTGTATGGAGGAAAAAGAGGGGGGAGGAGTTGTGCTCCAGTGGGCAGAAGTAAACCAGGTCCATTCTCTCTCTTATTACTAGAATTGTAATTCAATGATCACCTTAGATCACACGCGTGCCATAAATCAGATAGGCTTGACAGAGGATGAAAAATTGTATTAATAATCTGAAACTTATTATACAGTCCCAAATGCTCCCTTGATAAATGACATTGTTTGGGCCTGACAATGATTGCATTTAAAACATTATTTCTTTCTGCGGGTGTGTACGCGAGTGTGTGTGTGTGTGTGCGCATTGCCGGACGAAACGGCAGCGGTTTTTTCGCAGGGTGGGCAAGATGAGAGGTGGGGTTCCCGAGCCTCATAAAATATTCAAGATGTTTCCCACCGTTCCCTCTCGAGTCCAGTGGGCAGGCGATGGTTGTGGCGGCAGGGGTATAAAATAAAAATCACTGCATGTGTGTGTGTGTGTGTGTGTGTGTGTGTGTGCGCGTGTAGCCATCAGAAGTCAAGCGGCTGGTGGCTCACCGCAGCGTAAACACCCGAGCTCGGGAAAACCACAAAAAGCAGCTGCACACATCTTCAAGTCGTAAAGCCGCAGCACTCGCACTATTATCATGATAGAGCCGAGTCAGACTTCAGCCGGTGTGAAGAACTGCAGAAAAGAAACTGCAAAAAGCTAATCACTTGGTTTAGTACAATCTTTTAGCTCTTTTGGGGCTCCAGCTCCTTATTTAGAGCACATTATTGTGCTTCATAACTCAGCTTAGTTTGAAAAATAACCATCGTTGCCTTTTAAAGAAAAAAAAAAGTGAAAAAGGCCACAAACCATGGCTGTATTGGTTCCTCATTTATTTGCTTCATCAAATCAGAAGACGCAGAAAAACTGTAAGGGGTAAACATTTACCAGGAAGTCCAGTCAGCATTGATCAACTGCTTCTCAACAAGAAGGAGCTCATTCAGAGTCCCACCAAGGTGCACAACTATATTTGTTCTTAACAAATATTTCTGTGGCCATGTTGTTGCCATTTTTAGCTTGGACATCACATCTATGGCACAGACCGAGGCAACCAACCTGCCCAGCCCCTGCCTGGGAACCTGCAAACATCAAACATGGCCTCACTGAAAACAAGAGTTTTCAGTGAGACCATCTTTCAGCTTTAGATTTAGAGAAAATCTACAGAAGTTTTGTGAACAGTCGAAGTCAAGTCTCAGTACAGCGACAAAGAGAGACCCAGTCCACTATCTCCTAGCTTAACTCAACTTTATTATAACCAGCCATGTACACATCCTCTACTGTACTTCGTGAGGCACCGACCCCCCTCTTCCCTGTACTGATCTTATTACACCCCCCCCCCATCCCACCCCCACTCCTCTTCTCTTCTCCTCCTCATCTCCACAAAAGACCATGATGGGAGGCCATTCATCTCACTCCTTCGGCCACCACAATGAAATAAATCAAGAATTTTTCCCCCCAAATATAACAATATTTGTATTTGGGGTGGGGCAGACGTAATTGATGACTGTGGCCATGCTAATTAAAATCGGCTGGGCTTCCATTAATCTTGGTCATTGAGGATAGGGAGGGGTTAGCGGAGTAGCCGTTACAGCGCAGGCTGGACAAGGGGACAGGGGCCGGCTCCGTCGTCCTCATCGCTCAGGTGATTTGGGCCATTGTCGAGTATATTAGCAGAACGAAGTTAATGTGAAGCGGCCATTAATAATCACAAGAAAAGTCCGCGGCGTACAGACCGGGTCTCTCAAGTGTCTGCCGGAATACCAAGAAGAACCCAAACGAGACAATAAGGTGAACAATCAGGCGTGTTTACTGCCATGTCGGGGCTGGAGAAATTAATTGCTTTTCTTATTTGATTTTTTTTTCCCCCTTTTCCTTTAAAAACACACACACTGACACATACATACAGAGGATACTGAATACTGTTTGGGAGAATTAATTAATCAAACAGTTCTGGTGCTTTCTCTGTATTTACTCTGGTCATTATAGGACCGGCTTAACGATACTAGGCTATGAAGGGTTTTAAACTGCGACTCCACATGCTTGCAGGTTAACCCACAGCTTTGCCTTTTCTACGAGTACCCCACCACTGAGTGAGAAAAAGAGCTGAAGAAAAAAAGAGAATTAAGCAGGGAGAGAGTGAAGGAGATGGGTGGGTGGGGTGGAAACAGCAGCATATGGTGCCACCGCTGCCATAAACAAGCTTTATGAAAAGACCGGGGACGTTTATTTAATCATGGAATACCTGAGGAATCGCAACGAGACACACACTTTGTCCCATTATTGTTAAGCCATAAATTTAACTGCTTTACCTGAGTGCCGAAGAAGGGGCAGATAGAGCGGCTGAAGACGACGGTGAATTTATGTACGTGTGTGTTTGGGAAGTCGACTTGGTGCAGGTGTGTGTGTGTGTGTGTGTGTGTGTGTGTGTGTGTGTGTGTGTGTGTGTGTGTGTGTGTGTGTGTGTGGTGCATCAGATGAATAGCCATAACAGCTATCCTCTGGTATCTGTGTATCTGCAAACATGGAGAGTAATAGACTCTGGGAAGCATCTGGGAGAGAACACGGAGATAAAAATGTTATTATTTTATTCTTCTTGAAGTCTCCCTGGTTATATTAACATTTGAGTTTTGCTCTTGTTTAATCTCCCAAGTCAGACAAGAGGTTTTCATAAAGCAGTTGGGTTAAAGGCCCTCCAGTTTTAATGCAACTTCATATTTGTTCCAACTTGAAAAACATCCTCTGTAGGGCGGAGGCATCACTTAATAGATATGTGAAGATACATAAACACACACATCACAAGTTGGTCACGAGAAAAAGAAAGTACACCATGTCGGTTTAAAAGTTTTACGTATGAAAATTCTTTTTTTTTTTTTTTTTATTTAACCTGCGTGTACAAAAACACATAACATATTCTACACTTTTATTAAATACAAACGAATGAAGTCAAAATAAAAAGATAAACATTTAAATACTAAGTACACGCCTCCATAAGTTGATGAGAAGAAAATTAGCAGTCGGGGTGAGAGCATCTCTATTAAAGCAAGCGTTTTGCCTCTTTGCTGCTCTGAAGCACGGCAATTGTTACTGCTCATCATTCTGGGAAGACCCCTTCAAAACCATTTGAAATCTACCATGATCCTACAAGGGGGGGAAAAAATCACAAGAGGAAAGATGCCAACTTTCTCAGGAGTGGACATCCCAGCAAATTCAGCCAAAGTTTAGACAGCAGGATTCTCAGCAAAACTCTAAGAGCCCAGGAGCTCCAACTCTCCAAAAAGATTCAAGATTTCTTTATTAGTCTCCCCCAGGAATTATTTCTGAACAGGGGAAAGTATTCAGGCTTTAAAAACTAGACAATCGCTCCATCAGCTGAAGCCAGACCTAAATCCCATCATCATCAGGACCATGGTCCAATCATCCTAAATGCGGCAGCAGGTTTACAAAAGACGGCCCAGCCAAAGTCCAGACCTCAACCTGTTTGAAATCTCGTGGGGAGACCTCTTCAGAATCAGGTTCCTGCAAACCTTGATGAACTGAAGCAATGATGTTGACAAGAGTGGATCAAAGCTCGCCCACAATGACAGGAAAGAGACAGATAAAGTCATACAAAAAATTAATACTTTGAGATAAAGCTGGTAAAGATGGACTTAAACGGTTTAAATCATGGGATGGGGGGTTGATTACTTTTTCTGAAACACCTTATGGCTTAGAACCTTGAATGGACCTGATTTTTGTTTTGTTTTTGTAAAAAAAAAAAAAAATGATGTATACATCATTACAAAAAAATTGTAATGATGTATAAAACCCTGGAACTGAAGAGGATTGACTTTCTTTTTATCTTAAGAGTACAGGGAAACAAGGAACTACTAAAACACGAGTTAAGCTGTGCTTGAAAGCCAACAACAGAACAAAAACCTCGGTTACAATTAAGCTGCAAGTGCAATTTTGTGTCTGCATGCATATTTCCTCACACACACACACACACACACACACACACACACACACACACACACACACTGTGCCGGGTCAGAGGGACAGCGGTAGCTCAGAGCCAGCTGTGACCTGCCGGTCCAGGTGCTCAGGAAAACCGCTGTTAACGGCCACGATTGATGATCTAATCAAACTGTCACCACGGCGACTTGCTGCAAGGGGAGGAGCGGCTGTGGAGCTGTCGGTGCGTGTGTGAGTGTATGCGCAGGGAGAGAGAAGGAGAGCAGGTGGGGTACAGGGGAGACGTTCAGGAGACCTTGTGCATGCTTACCGTTGGTCCAAATTGAGAGTGACAGTCTCAATAGTGAAAAGGCCTCTTTTTCCCCCCCCTCTCTAAGTAATGGAGGAAACAAGTCCAGCGTTCTTCCGGAGGATGTCACATAATCAAGGGAGACGCCCCTCCCAAACATGCCGCCTCTCCATCGTCTCGCCAAACGCAATGGCGTGCCCGCCTCTGCCTTTAATAATACTGTAGATCAGACCGAGGAAAGCAGGCCTGGAGACCACCGACATCAGGGGGTGATGTGGCACACTCTCACTCCTTACCTGGTAAAGGTGTCGGCCAGCTTCACACATCTATGCAGGACTTTAAAAATCCTCAGGTTAATCAAACCTCTCTCTTCCTGTTCTATTAACAACAAATCCTTTTACACTAAGACGTAGTCCTAATTTAGTTGAAGACTTCTTGGAATCCACTACAGTCTCCTCCGGACTGTCCTGCTAATGGCCCCCAGAGCTCTAAACTGCAGAGGGCTATATTCTTTGGTTTCAGCCTGAAAGCATCAAACCTACTGGATTCATGGATTCTCATAAAGTGCACCAGGTGATCCAATGAAAAAACAAGAGCAAAGGTGAACATATGCTAAAGTAGAGGAGGGGTTTGATTCCCCCTGTTTGGACACAGAAAACAGGTTTTCATGCTGAGTCACTTTCCTGTGTCAGATTTTACATGTCTTGTAGAATAAAGGCATTTTCTGTGTCCTACTCTGAATTGTTAGTTGTTTAATAGCATCTACAGCCAGAGATTAAGGAAATGCTAATTATTTGTATTATGAACTTATTGGGACGCATGTAAAAGATGTGTAAAGTTTAAAATGATTTCGTCTATCTCACTTCAAACTCAATAAAGGTGAAATCTAAGCTACAGTTTGAGTTTTTTAGAACAAATATTTCTGCTATCATCACATTAATTTTTATTAAATAAACGGAAGTTTTTTTTTCCTGTGATATAAGCATAAGACGGGTCCTCTTCTATGAGACTCTTCAAAGTAGGAAAAACAAGAGAACATGCCAACCAGTTAAGCAGATCCGTGTTCATCTTCATCAATAAGAAGACAATGACAATAAAAAACAAAATTAACGAGCCAAATTCAACAGTCAGTGCAATAATTCTAAAGTCCAAAACAACTGGAACTGTGACAAAACGAGGTTGGATGAGGACCCAAGTTCATTTTACTCACAGTGAGGAAAATGGTAAGAAAATGGTAACGTTTGCTTAACTTCACTGGGACTTTGGTCAGCTGAGACTAATAGTGAGCTTTTTGGCAACAAAGATTCTAAGTGGATCTGATGTAACACAAAGACGAACGTTGTAGTGATTGATGCCCCCCGTTAGTTACGGTGGATGACGTGTGATATCGTGGGCCTGTTTCGCTGGCATGTCCGAGGGAATCTTCATAGAGCGCACGACAATCTGAAGTCCTTTAATACCAGGACATTAAAAAATGTCTCTTAGCCTTTGCCAACTGAGAATGGGTCAGAACCGGGACCTATCATGGGATAAAGATCCTAATTACATTATTTTGTATAACAAAAACAGTGTTGTTACATATCTTACATAATAGCATCGCTGCGTCCCAGCAAGCTGCAGTTCACCTATGCATAAAATGAATTAAGTTGTTCCGTATTTAGCTGCAAAGAGAAAAGTTCAGGAAGTTGACCAACTTAATAGCAGCCTTGTTGATGGCTGCCTGTTCTGCGTGCGTGTTAATCACCTTCCCCAGGATACATCCAGGACTGCCGCTCGCCCGTCCAGCTCGCATTAATTTAATCGCTGCTCAGCTAATTCATTGATTAATTGGTTCATTAGTGATGCCTGGCAACATCCATTTCTGCAATGACAGTCTGATGTTTCAATTGGGAAGAGAAAAAAAAAAAAAAAAGAGAAGCGGGCTGGCAGCGGCCCAGTTGTTCCGCCGTCCCTCTGTGCATAATGTCCGACTTCTGTCAACAGTTAAGCCGCGCAACTGTGTCACAGAATAACTGCCTGCTTTTGTGCCACGGGATGTGAAATGAATACGAAGGTGAAGTGTGCACATTCGCCTTTGTGCTCTGCTTGAGTAATGTCAGCTGGGCTTCAGCCGGGAGTGAGATCATACTCAGGGAAAGAAAAAAAAAGAAGAAGAAGAAGAAGAAGAAAAAGGCTTCAAAAGCTGGAGGGACTGTTGAAACTGCACTGCCCAGATGAGGTAGAAGATGAACAACCGCTGCTAGTGTATTCCACGAGTCAAGGTCACATTGCTCCGACGTGAAAAGTGGCTTCTGACTGTGGGACGAGCTGTCAGCCGCTGACCAGCGTCACTGTTAGTAATAGGAGCTGATAGGACCCCGGATCACCCTGCAACAAGGAGGAATAATACGCAGCTCTCAAACGAGAGACGGCGTGATATCACAGGCCAATTGAGATGCCTAGGATTATGACCTCTGACCTCTACAGTAAGACACAGCCTCAGATTTATAATTGTCATTTTGCCACAGTCGTCTCCTTAAGGAAACCGCCACAGCGTTTAGGCGGACAAAAGCCCCGGCAGGAGTGAAGATTTTACCGCCAAGCGTTGTCAGTTTGCATAAAGCCAGCGTCCCTCTCTCAGACGCAGCCTTCCCACAAACACGCACGCCCTGTTCGCCGCCATATGCCCGTGACAAGTGCATAAAAATTGTTTCCCAAGCGTTCGCACGGGCCAACCCATAAAAACTTAATGCACCTAATTTTCCAGTAATCAAACTTTTATAGACTGCGGTGGCTTTTAAACTAACAAATTTTAATTATTGCTTAATCTTAACAGCAATATTAGCGCGATCCCTCATTTTGCAAGTGTTCACTCGCCATGAAATATTGAGCGGGGTAAACAGGGAGGCGCCGCCGCGACCGCTGGCTGGAGTTCAAACGAGCAGCCAGCAAACACAAAGGTGAGCTAGAGGTCTGAGGCCCTGCCAGGACCGAGCAGGGACAGCGGGGCCCGCGCCCACCTCCGCCAGACCCAGCCTGCTTAATATTTCAGGACGCAGAACGCTGACGGATGATTGTGTTTCAGTAATTCGATTCAAAAACGAAAAAAAAAAAACTCATTTATTATATAGATTAAATAAACACAGGGTGTTATATTTCAAGTGCTCCTGTTAATTTGGGTGATTGTGGCTTAGACAGCTATTAAAAAAACCTAAATTCAGAAAATTTTAATATTACTTAACAACAATAATTTTTAAACGCAGAAATGTTCTGTTAAGGCCAACACGGTACGGCTGAACTGACAGTTGTTCAGCAGAGATTAAGCTAAAACTCTCCAGTATTAGGTCGAGCTGCAACAAGTCAATGCCAAAGAACCTGAATGTTCACACAGCGCTGTATCCAAACATGGTCCCGGAAAGTTGAGTGGAAGGAAAAACTGGGGCAGAAAAGGTCTAGTGTACTATACAGATTTTCTGAAAAACAGGATTTAGGGTTTTCATTAGCTTCAAGTCACATCACCTAACCTGAGATAAATAAATGTATCACTCTGTGTGTAATACACGAGTTTCACTATTCTTCCTTTTTATGGAGTAACTTTTTTTGGCAGTAGGTTACCAACTATGTGCTTTTGAATGTAATTTTCTATAAAATATGAACGCACCATTGAAGAAAATGTATTAAATTTAGGGCAAAAATTAAAACATTTTGTTCTTTGATCTAAACAGATTTTTGATAGTCGGTATTATCAAAACATGCATATATGTAAACAGCTTTTATCATAATAGTTCGTGCTGCTGAACCAAAATCCAATTCTCTTAAAGGGGCTAAAGACATCCTGATTCGCTCCCTGCCGTTTCATGCTCTTATTGCTGCACTCACTTCCTCTCTTCTTGTCGCAGCCACACAGGATGTTCCTGACTGCTGCCCTTGGGTGGCTGAAAACTAGGCCTTTACCACCCAACGCCAAGCCAGGGAGACAAAGTGCTGACACCAGCAGATAAGAGAAGGAAGAAAGACAAAGATTAAAGCGCAGATTCATTATCAATAATTAAGCGAAAGGATTTATTATAATGAATTTGGAGTTGTCTTTATCTTCTCTTTATCTCCCCACCGTGCTACTAACATTTTTACTCCCCTCACACACACACACACACACACACGCGTATGCATGTAAGCCCCACTTGCCCACACGGCTTGCTGGTTTGTGTGTGACATGACCCCCGCCTGCTCCGCGTGGTCCATATTGCCGCCATGCTGGCTCCAGGCATGGCTCTTCCGCCCCTGCTCCCCCCGTCCAGCATGGACGATCTCGGCTCTTCGTGCCGAGGCAATATGGCCGCGCCGCCCTGCATGCTGGGACGCGGCTGCGAGCCCGGAGCCCGGAGCTGCAGAGCCAGATGCCTGCTCAGGCGAGATCGGCCCCTGGCTCAGCGGCACGATCGACCGCAGGTTCATATCAGTTCGGCCTTGAGCGCACATTAAATAGATGTGGTTCAGTTTAGGTTACAGCTAGAATTATGCTCACCCCTGGTGAAAATACGTTAAAATGATTGCCATATTTTACGTGTTCTAAATAACACATGCATCTAAAGCATTGCCATGCTTTTCTAGGAACGTTTGACTAGTAATCTAATAATTTTAGTTTCCCTGGGGTATGAACATGACGGGGGACAGAACCCTTTTCCTTTCAATCTCTGGCCTTTTGGCTTTTTCACCAGCAGGACCGTAAGGGTGGAAAAAAAAAATCTTAAAAGCTCACGGTTCAAGAACTGCCCACCAACTGGTTGCTGCTCTCTCCTACTGTCACAAATGGAAACATGCAGAGTTTCGCCACCACTCCTGCCCACTATTAAGTATGGTGGTAGATCTGTGATCCTTGGGGGCCTTTACTCTTCCAAAGGCCTTGGGAAGTGTCTTAAAATGCATGGCATGTTAACTCTCTAAAGAAAAAAAGAGGAGATATCAAATAAAAATCAGATGGCCTCTGGGGGGGAAATTGATAAAAGGATTGTAATTGGTCTTTTGCTAAGAGACTAATCAAAAACATACGGTTAAATCACCATGTACTAAATCAGTTCTTCACTGACCATCCCTGCCCTGAGGCCTGAACCGTAAACTGTAGAAACTTCTGGGCGGAGCTGAAGATACTCTGCAAGGTAGATTTGTCAAAGATCCCCCGCTCTGGCTCACGTTCTGTTCTATTTACAAAGCAAGTTAGATAAGATATTTTATGCAGGGGTAACCATAATTATACTAGAGATCATTCTGTAAAGCACAACATTTTTAGCAGGGGATTGTTTTTTCCCCAACTGAAGAAATTTACCCAAAATAAAGGTTTCTATGTGACTTTTAACGTGTAATAACTCAATAATTACTGGGTGGGGGTTCACAGACGGTTTCAATGTGAAAGCGGTCCTTGCTTGCGCACCTCTCACTGCAGCCTCATAAGCGTCCTCGTCTCCGTTCGGTGAGTCACCACACCTGCGCCGCGTGCATCATGGAAGCTATTTCTGGACGTGCGTTCATGCCTCTTTCACCTGCATTCCTGTTTTACTCCTTGAGATGTTAGCGCCAGCCTACGTAGCTCAGACACACCGATGTTGCTAGCGTTTAAAAAAAAAAAAAAAAGAAAAAAGGAAAGGAAATGTGCCCTTCATCGCAGTAAAAACTTTCCCCCCAGCTGTGCATACCATGCCCTGTGCTCCATCACCTACTTTAAACAAATATATCTTTTCTCCAGCCCGTCGGCACTCCACCTCCGAGAGTGACGAGTGTATTAGTTGAGGATGCTTATTATTACTAGCGTGAAAATGGCAGGCGTTTTAACAATTACCTATGAAAACAGCTATGCGAGACGGGTCAGTTGTGTTTTGGCGCCCTGTTTTTAAAGGCCTAATTACAAACAGTTGAGTCAAGGGCGCTGCTGTCAATCAGACTCCTAACCCATGGCCTTTACGGGGGGGGGGGGGGGGGGGTGTTTGATTAGGTGTCTGCAGAGCCCCATGAAGTCCAAAAGAGGATACCAGGTTCAGTAAGGTGGGAAGATACGCGGTCAAATAAAATTTGGCCTAAACAGCAAAACATGGGTGAGTCTAATCAGAATGTTACCAAAAACTAACATTGGTTTTAGAGACAAACTAATATCCTACATACACAGAGATATATTTCAAATATTTCTGTCAAGTTTGGTGTTTATGGCTTACAGCTGGTGAAAGCCTTAGAAATGTTCAATATTAATATCTACCGTGTTAAGTTTGTCCACTTAATATGCGGTTGGGTCTGGATTGAAATGAATTAGTGCAGCAGTGAAATGGAGGCGATGAGCCTGTAGTTCTGCTGAGGTGCTAGAGAAGCCAGGTTCGTTTAACAGTGGCCTCTCAGTTCAACTGCACCGTTGGATCTAGTGTCCTTCTTCTTCCTCTTTAGGCAACACTCCATAGCTTCTCTGGTCAGTTTCCGGTGTCGGCCCATTCAAGCACAGAGACATAACGGCCAGTAAAGCAGATGTTGGTGCTTTGGGCAGGAAAATCAGCATCTCAACAGAGGTAAGCAGGAAGTGCTCTTACATTTACTAGCAGAGGGCTGCGTTGACTGTGGACTCTAGAAAACACAGTGGACCAACACCAGCAGACGACAGGGCACACTCAACCATCACTGACTGAAATTCTTCCTCCTCAATCTGATTCTTGATTTCCAAATGCCAAATATACTTTCCTGTGACAAGAAGAGGGGATTATAAGATACCTGACAGCTGTAGCTCCTGAATGTGTCAGTGAGTGGCGGCTCTTGAAGCTCTGACTCTGAAGCCTTGTGAATCCCCCCCAAACTCTTCAATGGGCTTTCCTTCACAACCCTCTTGAGACTGGGGTTATTACGTTGCTTGTACCCCTTTGTCTTTCAGTTTTTCCTTCCACCAAACTTTCCATTAATATGCTTGGAAATGGCACACTACGAGCAGCCAGTTCCTTTGGCAATGACCTCTAGTGGGCTCCCTTCCTTTTCTTTTTTTTCTTTTTTTTAGTTTCTATGTAATACTCTAGATTTCCTACAACTAAAACTAAATTCTTGGTTTTCATTCCCTGTAAACCATAATCCCTGAAATTACCAGAAGTAAGCATGAAAAACATCAGCGTATAAAAATTAGTTTCTTTTTTTTTTTATTAAATTACTGAAGTCCAAAACACATTTCAATGATATTCAAATGTATCTGAGATTCACCTGTATATTAAACAAACATACTTGAAAGAGAAAATCAAGGTAAACAGCGCATGATGTAAAACGTCACTAGATTTAAGGTTTCAGCGACGACTTGACTGAAGTTCTTCTCATTATTCAATGCCGACTTCAAATGGCATCCATTTTTTCCATGTCCCTCCTGAGGGGCCGTCATTCTTTGTTGCACTAGTTAACACTGCACTTTTCAGGCTGATTGCTGTAACCTCCCTGTGTTCCAGCCCTCCTTTTATAATCAGGACGACTCTATTGTTCTCCAAGACGATCCAGCGTATTTGATGTGCAGCGCTCAATCAAAATGAAAGGCCACGAGAAAAAAAAACAAAAAAAACATAGATTGCAGCCTCAAACCCCACACGTGTTAACTGGAAAACACAAGATGGGATGCACGGAGGAAACGAGGACAGTTCAAACCACTTGTTATAATGATTTTGAGACAAAATTACAGTAGCGGCGTACACTCAAAACGAAGCCGGTTCTCGTAAACCTGCGAGGACACGTGCCCCCCCCCCCCCCACACACACACACACACACACACACACACAGATGCAGATAAAAGGACAAAGAGCCCTCATCTGTGCTCAGTGCCTGCAGTTAGGAGTGCTGGTGTGACTGAGACAAAGACCCAGTTGTGTCACTTTCCAACAGTTCAGCCCTACCTCTCTCTCCCTCTCCCTCACCCAGAACCTGTCAGGTAGTGGGTGTTTGGTGTCTAACCCTTCCTCCTTTTCGATTCGTCTTCCTTTTCTCCCCCTCCTCCTCTGGGGTTCCAGCAATGTAAGGGACTAATATTAGCTTTTTTATTCAAACAGATCTGGCCAGCGCCACCCACCAGTGTCCGCTCTTCATTAGTGCAAAGTGATCGTACGGAGAAGACGCCGTGTCCTAATTTTCCTACAGGTAGTTTTTCGCCGGCTTCTCATTGATAGATGGACTTTAAGAGGGAGGGAAAGTTTCTTGAGAGAATGCAGGTTAGCTTTACCGGAACATTGCGGTTTGTATAACCATTTTCTTGGTCTTTCCCCCCCCCCCTCATCAAACATTAAAAACTATTCAGTCGAAAAATACTTTGTTGATTAATCCCGAATGTTTTACAGTGACAGGTATAGGAAAACAGTAAAACAGAGCAGCATTCTGTTATTGTTTTCACGTTACAACCACAAATTTTACTTTCATCTAACAGGGTTTTATGCGACTGACTAAAAAACTATGAAACACAAAGAATTTGGGGGGAAACATTATTGTTTTCTAAAAAATATCCAGTCTTTTGCATCCTCTAACAGGTCTTCTTCCAGGACTGCTCTGTATTTAACTCCACCCATCTTCCCATCAACGGCGACTAGCTTCCCTGGGCCTACTGCAGAAAAAGCATCCCCACAGCATGATGCGGCCACCACCATGTGTCGCTGATGGGATCGTTTGTTTGGAGCGATGTGCGGAAAAAAAGGCTCCATGTAAGACGAAATACTACATTTTGTTCTAATCTTATAACCAGAGAACTTTCTGATTCTTGTTTCATTTCATTTTCATCATATCATTTATTTTCAAATCCTGACTAATTTGAGTCAAGGAGGAAAGAGCACAGCACCAGAGCGACTCACCAGCTCATTATACTAAACTAGGGAAGTCATCCTGTAAACCGACAACACAAACCACGAGGACTTAAAACTTTTAAAATCCACATTAGTCGGACTCCGTCTGCTTCTCAGATAGCTGTCTGAGATGTTTCGGTGTTTGTGGCCTAAGAAAGATTTGGCTAAGTGGAGCCTAGTGTAACCAGCAGGTAGTCAGGCCTTCCTCTCCTCCTATTCCTCCTCCTCCTCCTCCTCCTCTCTACCTTTGACTAACAGATCTCCCAAGTGTTCTAAAAATACCTGGTGAACAGGGCTGTAGAGATGGTGATGAAACTGCCTCTCTGACACTGTCCCACTGCAATCCATCTCTCCACCGCCTGCCAGCCAGCATATGTTTGCAATTGGCTCCCCCCAGCAACCCCCATTGCCTCTCAACTCCCCACCCCTCCGCAAACTGGTCCCCAGTTGCCTGTTCGGATACACCCCCTACACACTAACACACACACACACACACACACACACACACACACACACACACACACATAGGCGCGTGCACAATTCCCCATCCGCTTCCTCTCACTGTCTCTCCTTCTCCCTCAGCAAGCGTCCTAGTCTCCAGGTCTGGGCTTTCAAGACCGGTACGGTTATCAATCACAGAGCCGGCTCTGTCAAGTCGGCCCAAATCGCTCCTACACCTACACACACACAAACACACACACACACGGTTCCTCTCTTTCTCGGTTTCCTTTTCTTCTTCCTTTCATCCCCCCCTTCTCTCTCTCTCTGCCCGTCTCTTTTGTCATCCCATCCCTCCATCTCCCCTCTCTTCCCTTCTCACTCCTCCATCCTGCGTCCTCTGCCTCCACTCGTACACTTGCCCAAATTTGTTCCACTTAATAAGCCCTCCCCGATGACCTTGCACTAATTAAGCTGCACTGTGTTGGAAATATGATGGTTAATTAATGATGAGATAAATTCTGTCTGCAGGACTGTCAGAAAAATGATGACGCCGAGTTTTACAGGTTTAAATAGAACAAACCTTGTGGCTGTCCTTTCTCGGCGCGTGCATGAAGGAGACAGTGTGTGTGTGTGTGTGTGTGTGTTTGTGTGAGTGTGTGTTTGTGCGCGCGCATCGGCATGCATATCTGTGTGTGCAATAAAAGAAAAGTGGAGATTAAAACAGCGATCTTTGGATGGTCCTTTGCAGAAACGGTGGAGGACAGTTTGCATGCCATGATGACTTGTGGATTTGCAGCTCAGCACATGTGAGTGTCTCTTTTTCAAGAACCCTGATAAAATCAAACAGTTGAGGGGTGATCTTTGCCCTTTTTATGGAAAAAGCCATGAAATAGAAACCATGATGTGCTAAAAATACGGTTTCAAGTGCTTCAATCGTGAAGAAAATGCTAAACCTTAGTAATTACATCTGGTGTCTACATCTGTGGGGGGGAATTAGAAAGAGATGTGGTTAACCGAAGCATCTGCTGACTCACTGGTGAAATGCAGTCCAACAATGTTCAATCTTTACTGCTTGGCTGATAGAGGTCAGTGAAGACGGCGCTACTTGGAGGGAAACTGTTCAGTCGACCTTAAAAGATTTCCTTTTCTTCTTTATTTACCTTACGTCTAACTCTGAAACTGAATTGTAATTTTTCACTTTGAAATTTTCTGACACAGGAAAGAATGCTGGTGGGGAAGAGTGTGTGGCGTCGACTCGGGCCTGAGGAGTTGGCCAATCAAATCGTTTGCCTGGAACATTGTTGGAGACTGGCAAGAGGGATTGAAAAGCGAGAGCATGCAGCCACCTTATTTCTGGCGGTCTTGCTTGTAGGACAGCTTGTGGGTGTAAAACGCTGCTAAGACACAGACAGCTGCAGTTTGGCTAAACTTTTAGTCTGCGTCCATAATCACATGCTGATGGAAAGGTCCCTGTGAAGATTTGATTTACCTCATTTTCTTGTCTTGAAAGACAGATAACACTGCAAAAACGAATCTAAAACTAAGTAAAATGTTCTTGAAATTTGTGTTTTAGTCCTAGATTTGAGCAGGTGAATAATATTATCTGCCAATGGAATGAGTATTATGACCCCTAAAGTAAGATAAATAGACATCCTGCACTTGAAATAAGATGATGGAGACGAGATGTTCCTATTTTAAGTGCAAAAATCTTATTCCATTGGCAGATCATCTTATTTACCTGTTCAAATCAAGGACAGACACATTCATTTTAAGAAAATATTACTTATTTTTAGTTCCGTTTTTGCAGTGAAAGGTGTGGATAGGATTATCCGGTCAAAAGTGTAAAAGCTGACGTTCCCGCATGTTTTTATCAGTAAGAGTTTGTTTACATGTAGGAATGCTGGTCCAGAAGTCCCACACATGAAGCCATAGCAATAACCACAGTCTATCTGCTAAATTCCAAAATTTCAAAAATCTCTAGCATTGCCAGACGTCCAGCAGACGGTCTGGGATGATTCATAAAGCTGACTTCTTTATATTCGATTGTTTTAAACCTGTTCTGTCAAAAACAAAAGAGGGATTTCTGGCCTGTTTAACCTTACAGAGTAAAACGTCATCGTATTAATTGCAAATTTATATGTGGGAGCGGTAAAAGGGGGGAGTGTTTGTGCAGCCTGCAGAGAAATGAAGGTCACAGCATCCAAACCGTGGATGAAACCCACCTGCAGCAGTCGAGGATCTCCAGGATGTGTTCCCGTCTAATCCAGAGCAGCAGCTGACAGTAGGAATTTAGCCGATAAAGTCTGAAGGATTGAACGGCGTCTGGTCGGGCCGCTCACTGCTATATCTGAAGCCACTTGTCATGTCTAATACAGCGCGTTGTCAAAAGTATCAATTTCGGTTGTGGAGTAATGAATAAACGGGTCTGTTTCTATTTTAGCAGCTCGCTTGACAGATTGAGAGGTGTTTAACGTCTCATTTGGGCTTGTCAGTGTTCGGGGAGGGGTGGGGGTGGGGGGGGTGAGGGCTTCACAACTTCATCTGCTCATCGCATACACACGCAAACACACACATTCTGACAGCAGGACTCTGCGTCTGATAGACAGGGCCGAGCGAGGGAGGCATTCCACATCCACAGAAACCCCACACTCTCATCCACAGACAGAAATGGGAAACGCAACATCATTCATCCTTAATTCAAGAGGGAGAGCAGAGAGTAAGATGAGGGAGAGAGCGAGATAAAGTTTGACAGAAAGCAAAAAGCAAAAAAAAAAAAAAAAATTATGCAAGCAAGAGACGGAGACAGACAGCAGACAGCCATTTAACTCATTAGGGAATGAGAGGATTTCATGTTATATTTAGCTGGAAATTTAACTAGTGGGGAATTTGGGTTTGAAATCTTGCAGAGCTCCGCAGAGTTTGTTGCAGTCATCCTCCAACATTTTGAGGTAATTTCTTTACTATAGTCAGCCCCATGGAGAAACCGTTGTAATGCAGAAAACGTTTCACTGAATCCAACCGAGAAATATATTGAAACTCTTCGCATTCCCTTAAAAACAGGATACCAAGAGCATTTGGCGTAAATGAAGCGTGATTCTGAACGTGACTTATTAAGATGCAGTTGCGTGGGTTTGATTTACCTTTCTTTACGCTGACCGACTCCATGTTTTCCCAGCAGGTGGGTATTGAGGTGTTTCTTCATTACAAAGGCCCATCTATTAAAAAAAAAAAAAAAACAAGGAGAAAAAAAAAACAGAAATGCAGAAGCAGAGTTAACAACGTAATGTAATCAAACTTTACAGCAGGATCAAAGTCAGAGCCTTGTGATAAAAGACAACCACAAAAAAAAAACGTGTTCAGTAAGCACAGCATTCACCAAGGTCAAATATTCATAATGCAATTTCAACAAAAGTGATGCCTTTGAAATATACTAAATTTGAAAGAAAAAAAAAATTGTTTATTTGTTGAGAAGAAAATCCAATTTAACAAATAGCTAGCTAACTAGTTAACTTCTTCAGTTAAACTGATCATTCAGATTGTTTTATTTTAAAACAAAGGGGTTCCCGGAGCGACTCTGAGCAGTGAATATCTTATCTGCAGTAGACAACACTTGGATTGCTCTCACTTTGAACAAACAGCATTATAGATACCCTCAGATGGTGTCAAGATTATGACTATAAATCATCAAATCCAGATGTGGCAGAGGTGCAAAGGTTTATGACATAGTGTTTGAGTAGACAAACATAAAATCTTTCTGATTGGAGTTGATTTAGTGGAGCAAAAAATCAGCTTTGGAAGTCCTTACCATGCCTAGCCAATAGCGCGAGTCATTGGGAAATATTTATCCCAATCAGACATTTATATATATACTACAGGTAAGAAATGTACTCACCATAAAAGCTTTACTAAACTATAGTTATATAAAAAGGAAAACTTTGTACACAGCCAAAAACAACCCTATTTTAATTAAATTTAGCACATTCAGAGATTCAGAGCTTGAGTTTGTTGACTTAACTGACATCTTTTTGCTGTGTTGAGTGTGATTCCTGCCATCAATACATATAACCCACTAGCACACACACACACACACACACACACACACACACACACACACACAAGGATTCAAATGCACGTGTATCTACAGAACACACAATAGCGCACACGTAGTCAAAAGCCACCAGAGTAGCGTTGCTTGACAGTGACCACAACGTCCAGACAGCACCCTGGGTTTACGTGTCTCTGAAACAGCTTATGAAAACATAATGAACGGACGACAAGAATAACTACCCTGACATCCGAGCTGCTTCACCAGTGTTTTCATCCCCTGGCCTTTTCATTTAGCACCCATCACTTTCCATTATTGTGCCACGGAGAGACAATGACCACATCTGAGAACCCGGGGGACGGCGCAGAAGGAAACATGAAAGCGGGCGAGGGAGTCGAACCAGCAGCTGCGCGGCTGGCACTGTCACTGCAGAAGCTCAGTCCCTCCCCTTCCCTTCCCTTCCCTTCGTTCCTGGATGTCTTTAGTTTCTCTCCTTCCAAGTCGGCCGTTGTTCTATTTTCTGTCCGGCTTTTTGAAGCTTTCGCTCTCACTCAGTAGCGGTGCTTTGTGAAGCAAAAGCATAATTATTTCACCATTTATGTTGCCATGTCAGCCTCCTTCTCCCCCCAACATCATTGCACATGCACGCGCTCCAGCGTCCTCCGCAGCCCTGCAGTCCCGTCCGTCATCGAGGCCCCCGAGGCCGACTCTAACTAACACCATCATATAAATATTCAAACGTCTTCCACTGTTTTGCCTCATTATCATCACTCTAGATCTTCCCGATCCTCTCTAACTCAATCCATCCACCCATCCGCGGCGTTGCCTCGCAGTTAAACTTGGAGCAAGCGCCCAGCTGAACACTGTTTCAGACCGGCCAGATCAAAATGCTGGGCTTCTGTGGCCCGCCGACTGATGCCGTCGTCTATAAATAATTAGGCCGCATAATTAAGATATTCCTGGGCGGGGGCATAAAAGAAATAATCAATATATTTAAGGAGAAAATCGCAGCGTCGAGACGCTCGGCGCGCGCCTGTTTAAGTCGTCGTGTTTAGACATGAAGGGAAAAAAAGGGCTTGCAAACATTCCTGTTAATTATGTATTACAGCTGTCCTTCATAAACCTAATTACAGAGTGCTGAAAGGCAACGGGGCCAATTTGCATATGCGCATGAAAGACAAGACATATGCAAAATATGATTTTAATTAGCATTCTGTGATAGCGAGGGGTACAAATCAAACTGGCGTGTTGTGAGATTTTCATCTCTGCCTTTTTTTTTTGTTGTTGTTGTTTTTTTTTACTGGATTATTCTCAGAGTGGCACCAGTGCAAAATGGTTAATGCCCTGTGGAGCCACCTGGCACAGGCTGCTTTCCTACACACACACACACACACACACACACACACACACACACACACACACACGCACGGCAATGTCTGTTAACATTCGCAGACATGCGGGACAACACCGCGCACCACACTAAATAACCGTGCATAACCGGAAATAGGGAACGCACACAAAGGGCGATAACGCATCCACAATTAGCTCTTCACTGTGATTATCTAACACACACACACACACACACACACACACACACACACGGACACATAAGGGCAGAAAAATGGATATCCGTCCTCACGAAAAGAAACCCACAAGTACCCAATCTCTCATGCCCACAGTAACACAGAGAAGGATCCCGTCTCTAAATGTTAAGGGGCCACATCCATTTGTTTAAGGCAGTGTCTAATCAGCCCCCTGCCCACGGTGTGTGTGCATCCTCTGCCATCCAGGTCAAGGCCTCAGCTTGTCGTCCCGCTGCCTTGGGCTGCATCATCAGCCCCAACCATCAGCCTTGATGGTTATTGTAACAAAGGGATACTTTAACATGCCATTCATCCATATCAATTCGCTTCCCCCTCATGAATTGAACTAATAAGGCTGTGCCTCTGCCCTCCAGGGATGCTCATAATATCCATTGCGGATATGAAAAGGAAGGAAAAAAAAAAAATGAAAAGGCAAGAAAGAAAGACGGAGACTCTGGCGTTCCACGTTCGACTTTCCCCTCAGACTAATCGGCGCGCCACAGCTCGTTAGGTCCGTGACGTGCCGGAGCTTTACCGATAAGCAGGGGAGACACGGCTCAATTACCCACAGTTACCATCTTTCTCTTTCTCTTCCCACCCGCCGCCTGACGATGAAGAGATAACATGTCAATATTTGATACAAACAACTTCATTTGCCTAATGGTGTTCCTGGATGGGCCCATCCACAGGTCTTGATGGAAGATCTAAGGAAAAGGCCCGAAGCGAGACTCGGCTTAGCAGAACTCTAACACCACACCCACAAAGCGTGCACGCCCGTTAGGTGCTCCCGTAGCACGCCGGGATGGAGCCGGGACGTACAGCGTGCATCTCGGAAAGTTTCGCTACGTTTTGTTATGCTGCTTTCTGGACGTTTTGGTGTAATTGTTGCGTTTGCCTCTGAAGGAACCTACAAACGTGTCCAAATTAACGCGTATCACCAGGACACTCAAACAGGCCTCACTGAACAATATCAATATTATTAGCAAGATGAAACCGATCATACGTATGGTACGCATTAGATGGCAGCCTCAAACTCAACAAGTGAAACTATTTATCGTTTGTCTTTTAACAAAAAAAAGAAAAGATGAGGCAAGTCTGGTGAAATAATAATAATATGGCTGCCTCCATTTTTTCTTTTCTTTGGAAGAAACAAACTAATCCAAACACTTTCAGAAGGGGACAAGGATTATTGCCCAACGCGGCTCATGCATGTGGTACATGGCACGTTTTGCATTTATCTGTCATAGCGATTGGGGATCTATTTGATTTTATCTGCATGTTTAAAAAAAATTTAAATATAGCAAGTAAGAGAAGCTAGGAGGTGAAATGTATCTTTCAAACTACCTGAAGTCAACCAGACATCTGTCAGCATTCCTGCAAGTTTTCCACTTCATGATCCCGAACGTACACAGTCGTTGGCCGGTATGAGATTGTCGCAGTTTGATGGTGATAATTCAGTAAAATCAGTACTCTTTCAAAGTTGTATCATAATTAGAAAAAAATGTTTGGTTGAACTTTTTTTTTTTTTTATAAGAGAAGAAAATAGTTTTTTCTGCTGCCAAACTAATCTGATATATTGATTATTATAGTTGAATAACGGCATCTATTGCATCTTTTTTGCCGTTCTGATCTTTATAGAGTCACACAGGCATTAAAAGCAGATTTTCACCGCGGTAATTAGTGAGATAGCTTGGTCGCCAGCCTGGACTCTGCTGCTAAAAACTCTTCTTCCACAACACGACTTTCAGTTTTTTTTTTGTTGTTGTTGTTTTTATTTCTAAACTGCTGGATTTGTTTGTCTTGGAATGCAGGAAACAGTATATTTGCTCTCTTTCAGCCAGCTGACTGGTGATGTGCAGGCAGAGCAGACTGACCAGTGTGCATGGAGCACACCGGTCAGTCTGGAACTTTGTCTGGCATCTCATTAAAAGGTACAAATAGATTTTTTAGCGATTTAGAAACCTTAGTTCTATGTGGCTAATCAAACATAAAGGTTGTTGCCTACGTATAAATCCATTTAAAGCCTTTCATTTTCAAAACATTAGATGGTTATCTTTTGGATGAGTGGTTCCCAAACTTTTCAGCACCTGATGCACAAAGGAACGGTGAAAAAAAAAAACCTGCTGATGTGGTTTTACAAGTGCTACTGGTGAATAAAATATTAGTAGAAGGGTATAATAACCCAGTCGCCATCAACAACACACAGTTTCTGGTTATCTTTTTCTAATAAGTTTATTTATCTATTCAATATTATGACTTCAGTGTTATCATTTTTTGCAAATAAGTTTGATTTCAGAAAAGGGTCTACAGACCGCACACTTGCTGAATTGTAACCCCTGATGGAATCCTGACTCTGACTGTGGGACCCATTGTCTGAAGCAACTGAATAAGAAATAAAGTCTGAACACTTGGTTTTCTGTGCTCATTTAGTTCTTTACCTTAAAATCTGAGAAATAAAATACATACTTTTTCAGACCGCATATAAACACTGATCTAGCCTTTGCAAAAAGATGGATGAATACTTGTCACAGGGCAGCTACGAGATGCAGGATCAGGTCAACCGTCAGTAGGTGAGGTTGTCCACCATTCTCAGTGAGGAGGAGCTGTTCAGGTGGGGGAAGATGAAAGTGAAGGTGGGTATGAGCTCTGAAGTTATGGGACTATGTTTCAGCTTTTCTCCATGTGCGCACACACACACACACACACACACACACACACACACCGCTGTGGTCCGCTGGGCCCCAAAGAAATGAGTGTGTGCGGGCTCATCTAGCCTACTGTGCCAGTCCTAATGACGGCCCCCACCTGCTGCTTTAATGTCACAGCTGGATCGCCCTCCATCCTTCACTGACTCTGACTGCCATCAGCAGCAGGTAGCTCCCCTCCGCATACTCCCACCTCCATCTCGGCTGCCATCCCATGTTCCTTCATCTCCACTCACTTCCATCTCCTGCTTCTCCCCGCTCTCGTCTCGGCTGAGCCTCCCTTCCCCATCCATCTCCCCGTGCTCCTGCTCGCGTCTCTGTTTCTACACCCTTTGGGTCATACCTGCCTTCACTTCCTCACCCCATTTCTGTCCATCTTTTCAATTCATCCATTAGCAAATCCTTTTTCGGAGGGACTCCATATTTAGAGGAAACGGGGGAAATTTGGGAACAATTTGAAGTGGTAAAAGCGCCGAGCCCCTTTACAATTAACTTGACGATTCTCCGTCGCGGTAGGAGACGTGCTAGATCTGGAAAAGGATGCTCTTGCATACTATATTTAACACCGAAGTTGGGGGGGGGGATCCGTGAATTGAAACAGAACATCCCACAATGTCACCACTAATTCACTCCTCGGAGTTAACGAAGGCTGCTGCTTCCTTGTTTATTTTTTTATAAAGCCATCCCGGAGCAGGCAGGAAAGCTGGGGGTAAGTTGACACGTCTAATCTGAGAGACGGTGACAGGCAGGTGAATTGACAGAAGAACAGAAACCAACACTTGGCTGACAGCAACCCTGGAGCGCCGAGACAGCTGCCGACGTGTCAGAGACACATAAACAGACAGGAACATGTAGTGGAAAGATAAGACATTTATTGACAGAAGAGAAGCGGCTGCCTCTCTGACGGAGAGACAGACGGGCACACGTCGAGATGGAGGACTCGGGGAGGGAGGGATTGTGCGGAGTTTTCAGGCTTCCTTTAATGGATGTTCCACAGGCAGGATGGATGGGTTCAAACCACTACAAACACGGAGACGAATTCCCAGATGTACTGCAGAGGTACACGCTGATGGAGAAGATGGAGGAGAGGAAGGAACCCTGACAGAGGGGCTACAGGTAGCGCTGTGCAGAACTTCTCCTGGCCCTAAAACTTTTCAACATTTTCTATCCTCGCCATCATAATCTCGGATGTAATTTATTGGGATATTATGAGCTTGACTAACTCAAATTACTGCGTAATTATGATGTAAAATGAAATACGTGGTCTTTAAAGTTCATTTCATCAGCCCTTTGATTTATGCGGTTGTAGGTCTTTTGGGTTACGTCTCCTCCAGCTTTACACACCCAGACACGAAAGGACTGCCCACTCCTGGATGCAAAACAGCTGAAGCTCAGGCAGACTGAATGAAGAGCATCTGTTACCTTCACATTTTATTTCACTTTTTTAATCAAGCCCTGCCTCAAATTGTCAACAGGACTTTGACTAGGCCGTTCTATTGTAGCTCTAGTTGTATATCTAGGGTCATAATTTTGCAGAAAGGCTTTCTTTAAGGATTGGCCACTATCCTGGGACAGGCTTTCCTGTCCCAGCTGAAGAACGCCCTCGCCGCAGCTCAATGCTGCCACTGCCTTGATTCAAGATAACGATTCTGTGTTCAGTCTGATGTACAGGGCAGGCCACAAAGTTTAACTTTGGTCCTATCTGATCAGAGGAGCATATTCCACGTTCGCTGTGCCCGCAAAAACACGTGTGGCAAAGTTTAAATTGCTTTCTTTTTGCAACTCTTCCATAAAAGTCAGATTTGTGGAGGGCACAACAAATAGTTGTCCTGTTAACAGATTATCAAAGTCTCCAAGTCCCCCAGGGCTAGCAAGGGCCTCTTGGCTGCTCTTTGTTCATGCTGTCTGGTCAGGTGGACGGCCATGTCTTGCTCGGTGTGCATTTAGCCACATATGGCTGTAAAGCAGGGGTGCCAAACTCCAGTCCTGAAACTTTTATATGCGACCCGGGTCCAACACACCTGAGTCAGAGAATCGGCTCATTAGCAGGACTCTGAAGAACCTGGCTACCTACCCAGGAGCTAATTCAGCCGTTTGATTCAGGTGGTTTAGACCAGGAAAACATAAAAGTTGCAGGACACCGGCCCTCGAGGACTGGAGTTTGGCAAAGGATTAGATATGTACCCCCGTTAGAGGAAAAACAAGATACTCCACAGTTTTTAGACTTTTATTTGCAAATATTTTTGAAAAATTTTGTATGCTTTCCCTTGTACTTCACAATGATGCAGCGTTGTGTGTAGCCCTAACACATGCAATCCTAATAAAATACAATGAAGTCTCTGGCGATGCGACAAAAGGTGGAAGAGCTCTAAGCCGAGAGCCGGCGGTGCCGTCACTCTGTTTGACCGGAGCGAGAAACGAAGCCACGTCAATACCGCTCGGACTCAAGAGGGATCCGCTTATGTAAACATCCCGTAACCTTAACGGATATTTGGAGGGAAATAAACGAATAAAGCAGCCAAATTGATTCTGTGTTCGAGCCGGAGCTGGAGGAAAGCGAAGCCCTCGATCTATTCTAAGACGATCTTGACAGAAATAAAAAGGGAGGAAAAGTGGCTTTCTGACGACTGATCAACGTCAACGCTCTCAGTGAAACAGACACCTCTCACTTGTGATGCTGCCGCTTATGTGTGTCAGTGTGTGTCCTCTTCTAGTCTTAGAGGAGGTACATAAAAAGCTCACTTTGCCTCTCCGAAGGGGTTTTTGGATCATCTGCTGAGGCAGGTGATGGGGCTTGACGGATTGATTGAGGCGAAGTTCTCATCGACAGTGGCAGCGCCCCATAGAGTTCCCAGCTCCAGTGCACACTGTTCCATTAAAGGATCATTTAGAGGAAGGGGGGGAGCTCCACCTGCACTTATGCAGAGCACACCCTAATGTGAGATGAAACAAACGTTTTCAAGCTACAGGAAAGGAGAGAGAAAAGAAACGGAATCCGTCTCTTTCCCAACAGCGCGTTCCCATCTTCAAGAGAGAACGGCGATTGATGAAATAATCCATTATTGATATCATCATCGTTATGAGCCGATGGCAGTTTCAGCATTACAGAGCTCCCCCCCCCCCCCCAGCTCTGAGCGTCAGAGCCCTGTTTGCATATTATGCTCCTCAGCTTCATTATATTTTCTAATTAACTGCTTTAATTTGGGGTCTGAATCCTAAGTGAGAGGAGAAACTTGAAATTGCTGAACAAGAAGGAATAATACTGTATTTTGTGTCAAGATGAAAAGAGAGGTGTTGAAAGAAAAGGGAGGGAGGGGGGATGGGGGGGGGGGTACAAAAGCAGCTAAAGCACTTTTCAAAATAGATTTCCAAAAGCTGGCATATTGTGTGGTATCAGCACAAACATGATCTACTTTTATAGATTAAACAGGGGGAGGGGGGGGGGGGGGGGGAAGAGAAGTAGCTTCCGAAAAAGAAGCGCGGTGAAGACGGAGGACGTCCTGAGAAACATTTCCAGCGAAATACATAACAAGGGAAAATGATGCGGCGTTCCGAAAGGAGGTGAAAAAGTCATTTTACACAAGAAAACAAAATGAATCAAAAATGCCCCGTGTTAAGGGCTGTTAGCTTCTGCTGCTAACGCATCTCTCTTTCTCTGTTTCATTCCTCCCTCCGCTTCCCTTCTCTCTGCAGTGCAGTTAAAGATATGAAAAATATATGTGCTTTTCCTTTTTTCTCCCCCCCCCCCCACACACACACACCCACCTCCCTCTTCCTCTCTCCTCCACCGCGCCGTGTTAAATCATTAAAGAGAAGTCCTGCTCATTATCTCTCTAAACAAAACTTCTCTTAAACCAAATAAATCACCGTTGCGCCGCGCAGCTAACAGCCGTGAAGGGATAAATTACAAAGCGCCTCACTGGCAGCGCTGGTATTTTAAAAAGCTTGCTGCACAATTTCTATGATGTGCAGTAATTTGTAATGCAGGTTCGCCTTATGCTCGGTTCGCTCGGCCTCTTCAGGTGTGTGCGGTGCACGCCGGGGAGAGGAGAGGTGAAAAATGTGCCGTTCCGCGTGCTTTCAGTGTTATCGGGCCAAATTAGTTCGACGATGTTTCCATAAAGCGGACGGAATTTGCTAAAACTGCAAAAGCACAACCATCACTGGAGGGACTCGACGCCGTCTTTGAAAAAAAAAAAAGGAGCTGTTTATGTTTGGATTGAAGGACAGAGCTGCAGCGAGGATTTCACATGAACGCTGCCGCTCCCCGGAGTGAGCGGGTTTGTGGGGATGTAAAACAGCAAAACATTTAATCATTCATGATTTATGAAAGAGTTCCTCAGCATCGCGGGACGCAAATAAAGGACATCTCGACGCATTTCGTCTGAGAAGCGCCTTTAAGACACTCCTCTAAACTAAAGTACTGACACTATCGAACGGCTCTGCAGAAAAACCCTCCACTATGAGAAGGAGTAAGTGAACGCAAACAACCAAAAGCAGAAGGCGTTCAGAAAAGTGACGCCGTTCAAACGAATCAATCTCGTAATCAAGGTGCCCAAGTCAGTCCAGGATGTGAAGCACACGTTGCTTTCTTTGTTCCAACATCAACTTCCAGCTGTTCAGGAGCCAAATGGCCACAGAAGAAACGCTCCTTCAACATACAACAAGAAAAGAACTATACAGTGGGATACATCTAAAAGATAACATCCGTATGGCGGAGAGGGAGGAGGGCCCAACAAACATCTTTTACAACGGCTCTGGTTCTTACTAGCAGAGGCACAGTTCGGTGATTTAAGCTGTCAAGTATTTCCAAACACTTATACATTCAAACGAGGGTGGAAAAAAGATTTCATTCAACTGTCTGGTAGCCTAACAACAGCATATCTGTTATACGTGGATAAACAGATTATTGCATGCGATATACTTGGAAAGATAACGGTCGTGATAGAAATCTAAAATGATAAATAAGCTTGACCTTATTGGCTCTTTCCAATTACTCAAAACATGTTTCCAAGTTTTAAGCAGTGGGCGTCCCTAATGACGGGCCTATTTCTTTGAACACTAAATGACAGCAAAACAAACCCGACTGCTCACATTTAACAAGGCCACAAGAATAATTAGTAATTGACAATATGAGCTTGGGGCTGTTAAGGCTCTAAGAGCCCACAAAAGGCCTACAATAATGGGTCTGATCTAAAGTAAACAGACATGTATGAGCTTTTTCAAAACAAGAATTAATCTGTGTTTATCTTGGTGTCCCTCCTTGTCTTCATGACAGATGGAATGCCACTCAACAACCGGTTACCAGGTTAAAAGATGATTCTTGAATTGAGAGAAGTCGGAAAAAAAGACGGTGAGGATAGCCGGTAAAATAAAAATAAAAAGAGTACTTACAATAGTTTAAAGTCCGCCTAATAATGTCTGAGAGATTGTGACCATGGGGTTTAAAATTGTTGCGGTTTAGATGTCAAGCAAAGTGTGCATTAAAACGTGTTTTTCTTTGAAAAAATGATAAAAATCACCAATCATAAACTCTGCAGAAAATAATCTGTATATGCTATTTCAATTGCCCCAAAAAAGCACTGAAATAGCACTTTTTCACACTGGAAAGGAGCTAAATCATTTGCCACGTGCAACATTGTGCAGTTTCACTGTTTGTGGTACACAATAACAATGCATATTCATTGTAACCACTTTGCAATGAAATGCCTAGAATGTTACAAGAATGACAAGAGAAATCAGGAAATTCAAGACTGAGCATGGGCCATTTACTTATACCAAAGATTTTAAAAGCTATGATTTAAAAACCAATATAAAAAATCCTTTGTATCGTTTCTATGCTGTAAAAATCCTTGGAATGAGCTCTCACACCTGTCGCAGAGGACTGCTGGCCAGCTAGCTCAGAGGTATCTGGGACACTTTCCTTCCCGCTTTTAAAAAAATCTTTCTGTTCGTGGAAAAGAAATTGCAGGTAAGTTGTGGAAACCACAGGAACACCAGCCGTCACTCTTATTAAAGGTAACACCGGTTTTAAACAAAGGCTAGCAAGCAACAATGTTTCTGAAGCACTTCCCTGCAAGCTCTACTCAAGCTGACAGCCCAGCTCATTGCCCTGCTAATATCAGTTTGTTCTAACATTTTATAACATTTTTATAACATTCTGTGCAACATGCACTTCAGAACTCTCACTGGTATTTTTGCCATTGCCTCTAAATTCAAATAACATCATATATGTTCTAACTAACATTATTAGGACTCTTACTGAGTAGGTTGAGTCATGTTAGCAGCAGTCGGAATAAACACGTTACGTATTCTTGTTTTACCATTTTGTGTAAATAAAGTGAAACAGCTGCTTTTACTTGGAGCCATCATACGTTGAAAATCTCATACAGGCTCTACTAGAAACATTTTCTTTTTTTTTTTACATGGAAGCATAGTAGGAACCCTGAGAGATGTTTGGCTGACCTCACGTACATTTTTTATTTTTTTTTTACCTAGTACCTTATTTACTTAAATGTTTTTCTTTTTCAGGCTGATGATGGCAGGCAACCAAATACATCACCAATCCCTATGACAGACACTCAAACTTATACACAATCTGTTTCTACTCATAAACAAGTTTAGAGAACATACTGTTTGCTTTAACGTTGATTTTCTTTCGAATGAAAACTTTTACATGTTAGCTAAAACACAATGATATTGGCGCTCATTTATTAAGATTGAAGGCAATGCCTAGTCGGCCCCTAATTTACATTTACCAATTCAGAGTATAGCAACTTTGACCATTTTGTTTCCGCATGAACACTGCCATTACACCCTGCTTCATTAGAACAGTAAAAGCACCCCGGAAGGGCCTTTCCCCCTGTTAGGGAGCCTAATTGAGGGGAAAGACGCCAGGCACCCTTTGCAACCTCTGCCCCCTCTTAGCCCTGTCATGAACCAGGAGTCGTGATGAAGCTCCTCCACCCCAACCCACCCTACCACGCCCCAAAGGGGCACATTAAACTGCATGTAACACGGGTGCACTTGGGTCCATTTACAGCAGTAACACCCGACCCCCCAACCCACCCCCCACCCCTCCTGGGGATTAAAAGCAACACAGAAGCCCTGATACACCCCTCACCCCCGATGCTCCGACAAAATACAAGAAGAAACCTGATTTATTCAGTCTGTTTACTACGTAATCCTCTGAGAACAAATTAAATGTATGAAACAGACTGCAAAGAAAGAACAGTTGAATAAGAAAAAAGAAGGAGTTGGAATTAATAATGTGCACTAAAATAGATGGTTATGACTATAAGGACTGTAACAGCTTAATTCACAGCAGACGCATCAGTGTGCTGGCATGCCGCACACACGCACTGAAAACTGTGAAACTGCTATTTCTCCAATAAAGGCAGATAGGATGTTTTCCACTAAAATCAAAGACAACAAGGTCAGTGTGATCAGATTTGAGTGATCTGAAGATGCCAAAAATCAGAGCGAGGGAGAGAGAGAGAGAGAAGTGTAAAAAAAAAAAAAGAAGCAAAAGCTAGAAAAACAAAGACGGAAGACAGCCTCTAATTTCAACCGGTGTTGTTTCGGCAAGCGGTCTCGCACATTAAAAAGAACTGAAGCAACATGACAAGCGAGAGTTGGATTTCTCCCACCATAGTTTGCTAAAGCAGATAATCCATAAAACATAAGGCCTCCGTATTGACGTTTTTCCCTCAGCCGGCTGAGTGAAGGGCGCAGCTGGGATGTCAGGCCCGTCTGTCGGCTGGCTACCACTCTCATTATCTCCCCGCCTTTGCGAAGGGCAGCTAAGGTCACACTCCAAAGGAGCAAAATAAACTGCTACGGCACTAATCTAATATTCAGCCACACTATCAAAAGAATGACTTATTAGGCTCAAAGAAACAAGACGTGTTGAAGGAGACGAAGTTTTGTAGGAAGTGGAAGTTCACACTTTCTCGGAGGGAGACATTCCGCGGCGAACGTGACATCTGTCATATTCTCTAGTTGAAGGAGCCGAGAAGCAGGCTCATTTTGGAGTCTCGGACGGACACTTTGGAGCGCAGATATTTGGAATTAGCACAATTCACTGTCCATGTGTTATTGTAGCTGCTGAAACCTCCTACTCAAAGCCATCGCACTTGTACATTTTGAAAAATATGCACGCACGCACACGCGCACGCGCACACACAAAAGACGTCTGTTTGCCTATTGCATCCGTTGTCTTGACACCCACCATCTGCTGCCCTGACAGCAGAGAAGAGTGAAGAGAAGAGTTTTTCTCCTGTACGCTCACCTGCCACCTTCCAAACCCCCCCGACTCCCCCCACCGCAGCGCTTCATTCAAATACGCGCTGCCCTCTTCCCTACTGTTTGACACGCTTTGGATTACTCAACAGGTTAAATCAACGCTCAGCGGCCAGCTAAGCATCCTGGGTATGTCCTTCTGGAATTGTGCACAGTGTCAAACAAACACAAAGGCTTCACAATAAAGGCCCTTCGACCATTCTTTGAGAAAGGAGAGATAGCTCTCATTCAGTCACGGCGTATTAATGTGGCGCGGAATGGGAGGGTGGTTAAAATTGGAAAGGTCTTCAGTCAACATCTGCAGACATGAAACGCGTAACGGAGAGCAAGCACTCAAAAAGTAAATTATGAAATAAATAAATAAGCAAATAAAGTGCGTTATGCAGATGAGGGTGACGAAGCCTTCGTCTCGGCCTATTCCTCAACGCACTGCCCATTCATCACTTGCACATGCAAACCGCCAGCTCTGGTCCTTAGCATATTCGCATATTCTAATGAAGGCTTGCATGCAAATGACGACGACCTTTTCTGGTCTTTTTTTTTTTTCCCAAGTCCCCCTCCCTTTTTTTTTTTTTTTTTTACAACTTTACATTAACAGGAGGGGAGTGTTGAGCAGTGGCTGTAATGGCTATTAGAGCGACAGGCTGAGTACGTGACGTTGTGATCTAGACTCAGGGATGCTGTAATTAGGCTAATCTATTACCAGACGGTGCCTGTCATAGAGCTTTATGGCAAAGGACAGACTTGTCAGACACTTTATTTATTAAAACTGGCCACAGAGGTTTTTTTTTTTTTTTCTTAAAGAGATGACAGTCAGTTAGTGCAACAGCAAAAAAATAGCCATACACTGACATAGACTCAGAAAAGTACATGAACCTATGAGAACCTGTGCTGACCCTGGACCTGTGGAATGCTGCAAGTGACTGTTCTTTGCAAAAATATTGATACTGATTCAACATTTTCATGTCTTGTAACATTGTCAGAGGTGAATATGCATACCTTTGTAGCTTTGGCTGCATGTTCAGGGAGGCTATCCTGCTCGAAGGTGAATCTCTATTCCAGGTTTCTTTCCAGCCCTTATAAGATTGTCCTGCATTCAGCTCTATCCATCTTCCAATGACACTCCAACTACCCTCTGAGTCTCCGCTGAAGGAAAGCATCCCACAGCATGCTGCTGCCATCATCATGGGCCAGGATAGTATGTTCAAAGCTATGTACACAGTGTTTTTTTTTCTAGCTTCTGGCAAACTGGAAGGATTCTTTGTGTTTTTTTTTTCCTCAACAGTGACTTTAACAGCCTGATTCGTACAGAGTATCATTGATATTGGTCCTGTCAGCAGGTTCTTCAACAGAGCTGTGGAACTGTGCGGCTCCTCCAGAGTTACCATGGGTTTTCACCTGAAACTTCCCCTTTCTATTTTTTGATTGAAGGATTGGACATTGCTTTTTAAGATGTTTAAACCATAAGATACTTGTAGTTTCATACCTATACCTTCTTTAAAACTTCCCCATAGCTTTCTCCCTGACCTGTCGACTGTCTGGTTTTGGTTTGCTGCTGCATTCCTGACAAAATATCACAGTCATTTTATTAGTTTCTATTTCTTTTGTGTACTATCTGAATCATCATATGGTCTGTCCATTGCTGCAACATATACTTGCACTACTCATATGGTCTTACACACTTTTCTGTACATATAAAATGTATTTTTCTGTTTGCCGCTACATTCCTGACAAATAAACACTAATATTTCTAATGTTTCACGTTTTCTTTTCTTTTTACTTGGAGCTTTGCAATGAAATTTTGCTCAAATGTACATTGTGAATGTTCAACTGATTAACAATAAAGTCTGTCCTCCTTGGTCTTCTTGATGCTGTTTGTGGATTATCTAACAAACCTTTGAGGTCTTATAGCTACATTACACTGAGATTAAATTACACACAATTGGATTTTATTTAGCAATTAGGTGACATCTGAAGGCCAGTGGTTGAACAAAATTTTATTGAGGGGAAATCTAAATAAAGATGACAAGATACAAATGCACACTAAAAAGTTCAGACATTTATTAGTTAAAATAACTGTGTTTGTAAAGATTTTATAGTTTTTTTGTGGTCGTTTTGTTTTATCAAACAAGTCTCTCTTGAAAAGGAGATGTTGGATTTCAATGAAAATATCTGTATAAATAAAGGTTAAATAAAAATAGAATACATAAATAAAAACATAGCTTATCTGTTACCTTTTTATGTAAATCTCCACAAATTGGACAAACAGTATTTTTTTAATTAATTGTTTAATTGTTGTTGAAATATCTGTTATTGAACCCATTGATATTATAGGGCCTCAGTCATGAGGAATATAAGTATCAGAGTGTAATCTGATAGCTGTGAGAAATGTGACCTGCCACAGCAAAAGTAGGAACAAGTCTCCCCAGGGCAATTTTGAGTTATTTACAGATTCAGAAAGAGTGGACTCTAAGTTTTCCAACAAAGTCAAACTTGTAGAAATCAACAAAGAATTGAAGATATGACCATTTGAAATTTGGCACTCTGCAAAGAAGATTAGGGAGAAAACAGGCCAAAGTTTCTTTAGAGTCACCCCCAGCCAGGGGGGTGTCAACAAAAGCTGTGGATTTGAATTACTTTGCATAGCTTTCAGCAACACCTCCCACCCAGCCTTGCCTGTCAATAGAGGGTCTCTGTCAGCTCATAGCACTGTGGTGTGAACCAGCAGCAGTCATTCTATGTATAGATCATTTACAGCACTGCATTACAATATTTGTGATCTATGCATTGAACAGACAAACATTGTTTAAATTACACCTAATTTAACACTAACACAAGCAAGTAAAATTAAGTAAAAAACAAAAAAAACACTTAATATTTACAAAATTGGTAAATGTTATCGGTTTAAGTTTTGTATCTGTGAGTTGAAACTCAAGTACTCAACAAGTAAATATGTTGGTACATTGTTATTGCTATTTAATTGCTCATTCAGAAAGAGGGATTGTGCATTCCTTGGCTCAAAGATAGCAGTTTAGTCATTAGAAGCTTTGCTCCTAATGACCAGTAATGTTTTGTCAAGGGAGTAAGGTTTTTCATGAGGATCCTACGAAAACCTTACTCTCATTTCAAATCGACCCCTTTTCCATGTAACGGTATGTAGTTCACGCTGGAGAGCTGACCAACATCATCAAACTGGGACCAAAGCTAAGTGCAGTGTGTTTTCTGTGGAATCCGACATCAAAGCAAGTAATCAGCCTCCACAGAAACCAGTTTTGTGATCTCTTGTTCAGCTTTTTGCAGGAGAAGATGACCTGAGAACTGCATCGCAGCAAGCCACGTAAAAGGCCCGTTTACTCACACTTTTTTAACCGAGCCGAGGAGCAACCAAGGAACCGAGATAAGCTTTGTGTGTAAACGGGTCGGCTTGTCTTGGATAACTGATCCAAGCTCGGACTGGTCTCGGCATGGCTCGGTTTTTAGGTGTAGTGTAAACGGGCCTATAGCTTCCCCACAAGTGCATAAGTGAACACTGCTGATTTGTCATGATTATATACAAACGCCGTGTGTTCCTTCTGAGTCTTCTGAGTCCCCAGGATGGACCCGTGCCAGGTTCCAAGAACGGTATTGATGTTGCTGCGCTTGCTAATAAAGCTACAGACTTAGCATCATATGCAGGGTACACACAGAGCACACCTCAGCAGTCAGGGCAGTTTGCTCCAATCCAAATGACATGATCAGAATAAGTGTTTAGATGGAAGCTGTTTGGATTAGTAATTGGCATAAACCACCCATCTCCTTCAGAATACAATTTCATTGCAATGTAGCCTATTTTGGTCTCAATGTTATGAGTAAAGTGTTTACATGACGCATTTTTATTCCGGACAGGCCTTTATTCTGATGACTTATGTCCATGTAAATATGGTTAATGTCGCAAAAAGGACATATCCTTTAGGGGCAGAGAAAAGAAAGAGCAAGAGAGACAAAGAAGAGAAAAATAGCCAAAATAAAGTCATGTTTGCATTTCTTGGTAACATAATGTTCATCATGGAGATTTGATAAAGATTAGTTATTAGAAAATGAGCTTGCTTGTGACCATTACCTGTCCAGTTAAACAGCCAAGCATTCATCCCAATGTGTGTATACTTGTGTAAACCTGAGCCTTAACTTTGATTGAGTTCATTCTGAGAATTTTTTGGCTTTAAAACAAAGTTTTTGCTATTGTTTAATAACAAACAATGATTAAAATGTTACCATATTTGACATTTGCTAGCAAATCCATATTATTGGGAAAAATGGAGAGCCCCAAAATGTAATTTTGCTGAGGGCCCAGTGGAGGTTTGGGCCGGCCCTGGCGGCACCTTTTGGCCTCTGGGAATCGCATCTAAGTATGAACCAGACATAAGGAGATCCTCAGTTGTCTTTCTAATATCTTACCTGGCTTCTTTTGATTATCCATGATGTTAAACATGGAAGCCATGTGTTTGAGATTTCACCTTAGAAACATAGCCACAAGTGACCCCTCTTTTAACCCAAAGGAAATCCAGAACCTTACAAAGCCATGCCATCATTAAGGCTTTCCTAAAATTTCAAAGTAATATTTCTGTAAATAAATAGTTGACCTTGAAGAAATTTATCTAAAAAAAAAATTTAAATTATTTCTCATTACTTGGACATTTAGCAAAAAAACTATTTTGGTAATCACGACTGACCTAAAACTGGAAAATATTAGTTTTGGAGGAAAAAAAGGTTACGCATCTCTTTATGCAGTGCATGTAATATCTAGTTTCAACTGTACATCAAATGCCCTAAGCACACACTTTACTCTGTTTCTGTCACAAGATGGGAGGAGAAACAAGCCATCACAGCATCCCCTCTCCAGAGGGCAGGGTCCTGCGCTGTCGGCAGGGAGGCGAGAGAAAGTTATGCCTCCTTACTGTGACTTTGAACTTTTCAGATGAGGCATAAATATTGAAATATTGAAATGAAAGATGCGCCGGGTGCAGAGGGGGCAGGAAGGAGTTGGAGGGGGACGGAGAGAGGGAGGATAAAGGGAGAGTGCGCTGGGGTAGCGGGGTGGGGTGGTTAGGGGGTGCGTTGAAGACGAGACAGGAAGCCCACTGAGAGAAAAGACAAGGCCCTCACCCCTCTGCCAGGCTGCGTTCTCGCAGGCCGACAGTTATGGATAGGAAACATTACTGCTGCTGGTAATTAAAGCAAAAACTAATACTGTCTCTTGGATGAGAGCGTTTCATAGTGAGCATCCATTTGTCACTGCTGCATGTTGGCCAAGGCCAGATTAAATCACACACATATTTAGTTCTGCTGTGCACAGAACATTTATCTATCCATCTATCCATCCATCTTTTCACCTATCCTATCCATCTATCATCTTATCTATCATCTTATCTATGTTTATTGTATTGGTTTATCTTTTTGTTGAAGTGGTCTGCAAACCTTAGAACAGAGACCTGAGGATATTGAAATGCATTTAAAGCTTTCTGTAATCCCAGTCCAATCCCAAATGTCAGATTAGGGTCCACAGATGGCTCTTAGTGTCACGAGGGGGAGCTGCACAGAGAGCAGCTGAAACACTGGTCGGTAACTTTCATGAGGTTCAAAGCAAATGGCTAAGTTTAGGAAGCAGGAGAACAACTTGTTTCTGTAAATTTTGTCTGCACATGAATAGTTGGACTGTTGGCTGAAATATGTTGGAAGCAAAATTACACAAAAAAAAATGTCACAATATCACCCTAGTACTTTTATAACCTCCATGAAAACTTTGTCAGCAGAAAGAAGATAAGAGTTTGCTGAAGACTGAAGCTGTGTAGAGTCAGGTACATTTTTAGAAACAAGGCTGTGTACATTTCAGTTGATTCGTCAGGACATTATGATGGCTTTCCTAAAGTGTAACCCAAATTTAACTTTTTTTTGCCGATACACTGCATAAACTGGGCCTAACAGTACTACTTTAATGTTATTGTGTATTTTTTTACATTTTCATGTGAGCTTGTTTAGCTCTGCAATATTTGTATGAAAATCATCTTAGAGCTGCCCTCTTAGGGTTGAACGATGGTTATTGCAGTCTAATTTTTCTGGAATCATGAGCATTGAGAGCCTTCATCAGCATAGCATTTGTTACTGCTTTGAACACTATCCCATGTCAGCAATGATGCTGGTAACATCACTTTACCAATTAGAAACTGCACCCATTCTGTCCTCTGCTGCCTTGTCAGTGCCAGCTTCAGGCATCGCTGAGTCAGCGCCTTGAGCCAGTGGCACACATTGATAAGGCTCAGCCCCACTGGGCTCCACAAAAAGTTCACAAAAGGTTGGGAAAATTCCTCCACCACAAAATACGTGAGGCAAAACCACCAGATGTTACCCTCGCCACTCCATGTGTCAACACGTCACTTTCCCTCATCCTGACCACAGCGCCGAGCCCCGCTTAACTCCCACCAGTCATCCCCACATTGAGCCTCGTCTCTTGGAACTGCCCACTTTGGTGGCATTTTTCAAAATATGTCTGGGGGCGTAGTTATGCCTTTACATGGGGGTGAAAGTTAGCCCCATGTTAGGGTAGCATATCAAAGGGATAGTTCTGTCTTTTCGTTAAAGTGAGGTTCAGCGAGGTTATTATTTATATTAGTTCTCATAAACTGTTGTAGGAACATATATCACAGTGAGCTTGCAGAGAAGAGAATAACTCCACAGGGTAGGAGAAGGCTAATAGGTAGTTCCACACTTTGGCAAATATTAGCAGTTTAAAACTAAATCCATTGGTTATAATACTATAATAGTGGATATTAACCATCTATAGCAGGGGTACCAAAATCCAGTTTTCAGGGGCCAACTTTCTGTGTCACGTTTTCTATTTAAATAAATAACTTCTTATGTTTCGTCATGACCACAGAACAGTACTTCAAAGAATCTGGAATGAGCAATCAAGGCCGTCCTGATACAAAACTCCTGGTTGGGTTAGAAAATCTGTCGCCGTCAAGACAACAACGTCATGTACGTCATTAAGGAGTTACTATCTATAATACTGATCACATGTAGTGTGTTATTTTATGACATCGTAAAGCTAATAAGTTTTCAAACATACATATGGTATTCATTTTGATAACTTTAATCAAGTATTGTACCGGGACGCTGTATCGTCATTCGCCTTTTCTACATCGACGTTTTTCTACCGCAAACAACCCCAGTAAGAATGTACACAGGAATTCAGCACTCAGAAATACATGTAGGTCAAATTCTACTAAAGAGTCCTCAGTGAGGCAGTTAGTGAGTGACTGGAGAGACTGACTACAGACTGGCAGTGAAAAGGCCACCGGCTTAGGGGGGTGGGGGGGGGGAGGAGATGCCATGTCACCCGACGGAGGGGATCGGTGACACTGAGCGTGTCACAGGGTGATGGTTGCACTCTGCTAGGACCAGCAGCCCCTCCAGCGCTGTCAGAGGAACCAGCAGCTCCAGATACTGACACTAGCAGCCACACTGACAGGCCAAACATGACTCGTCTCCGCTCCCGCCACAGACGAGGCCTGACGGCGCACAGAGACAGCATGAACAGGAAGGATGGAGGGATTAAATGTGGGAGGAAAGAGCACAGAGATGCAGGATGCAACTCTGTCAAACCGGCGAGAAAGTCGGGAAAAGGAAACATAAACGCCAAGCTAACTATTGGGAAAGATTGCAAAAATCCACACCTTCTACAAAGTTTTCATAGAATCCATGTCTTTATTTGCGGAAAAAAAAATAAAAAAATGCTCAAGTTTTGATGGTATATAGCTGGAGTTTTACTGGAAACACACCGCATCAACACACTCCTGCAGCCTCTTAAAGGAAGGTGTGTACATCCCTGTTTTAAATCAATACCATCATAGGAATGCCTGTTATAGATTTACTTTCTTTAAATTATCTAGGAACATTTATCGACTCAAACTCTCAGTTGGTCTGTGAATGTTTTCCCACACAAAATAAGTGACTAGCATTTTGAACCGGTTGGAGCCGGAAAACAGAAAAAAAAAACATGGAGGAAGGTAGGAGAAAAGGGGGATGACAATGATGAGATAGAGATGGAAATATGGTGATTTGAGGAGAAAAACATGAAGAGGGGGAGGGAGGTAATGCCAAAAGGGGAGAGGGCAGAAAAAAAAATGAAAAAGGAGAGAGGAGATGCAGAGGAGTTGGACATAGAGAGAGAGATAGGGAGAGAGTGAAGCAGCAGCGAGACTGATCGCTGTTGATCTTCACGATAAGCGCTCCCGACAACTTGTGACCAAAGTGGCGCTTCGACACTAATCGGCCGTGAAGGCTGACCTGCAGCGAGGCAGCGCAGTTCAGATCGCATAGGGCCCGCACTGCGCCTCAGACGAGATGGGCCCAGACAGGAGACATCCAGGCTTCAAAACTCCCTGAGAAATTGCGACATGGCTTCAGTGCACTGTGAGAAGAACATAAGACGAGGAGGGGGGGTAAAAAAAAGAAAAAGAAAAAAAAAAAGCCAAGCAGTGATACTCGTTGCTCTTGGCAGTCGGAGCAGACTTATCTGGCTTGAGATGAAAAGAGGAGGACACTGGCAAGAGAGAGTAGAGTGAGGGAGTGAAGGGAAGGGAAGTGTATAGAGGAGGGGGAGAAGGATAACAAAATGTGAGCAGAGTAAAAAAAAAAAAAAAAAAAAAAAAAAAACAGAGATCAATTTTATTGACAATTATCTGAGCTGGAGAATAACCTTGAACCATGCATGTCTAACCCCGGGAAGACATAAAGAAAGTGTGTACAGACCGTAGCAACATGTCGGTATACTCTCCTGAGCAAAAAGTAAGCAGGTGAAAGATGTTAGGAATGAACTGATGAGGAAGTAAACGCATGTAGCACACTGCGAGCGCCTCCCTGGAGTACTCAGCAGGACGCTTTTCATTCTGAATGCACCACCTCAGGAACTGTGCAGAGGAGACATATCGCTACGTAGCAAGTGTTTTGAGGCACGCACCGAGAACAATTAGTCAGTTCATGTATTCAGAATGCACAGATCGGTATGAAATCCTCAGTGATTGGGGGAAAATAACATATGTTCACAGTATAACAGTGTTTAAACTATGTTTTTTTTTTTAAGTATCAAGTCTCAAAAAAGCAACAATTATATCCTCTGCTGCTAAAGTGATGTGTTGATTGCAGATAAAACATTATTCATAATGTTGATTTGTATGCATAAACTTAAGTTTTGCAGTAGTCATTTCGTTTTTGTTGTATTTAGTACTTTTTAGGTTGACATGCTTACTGCCAGTTTAGCCTTTCTTCCACTCTGATCTTTATAGAGTAACATTAGAAAGAAAAGAAGCTGATAAATCTGCTCAGAAGGCCAGCCTGCAGTTTTAAAAAGGCTCTACAACAACAGGTGCATTTCCAAATAGCCGAAATCTCCTTTTCTGTAAGCCGTATACACAGTGTAGCGCTCTCTTCTGACGCAGCTGACCGGCAGGGTGCAGGAACCATTGGAGGAAATGGCAGTGCTGCAGAAATCACTGCGTTTTCTGTGGTATCTCATAAAAAAGGCCTTAAAACATCACAGTATGACCAACTATTTTTGGGTGTGGTTGAAGGCATAGCCTCATAATATCTTAGTGTTTGGGATCGGCACATGCCGAAAAACACAAACAAATGAGTAACTGTTTTGGTCAAATTTCACAATCAATATCTGTAAATCCCCTTTCTGTTTTTCCCATCTGAAGTCAGTTCATTTTCTATTTCTAATCCTCATTAAAGTTGCCAGTGAACATTAAACAAAAATAGCACCTAAAAACAAAGCACTGTTGCGGCTACCGTTTTCCGACTTCACTTTTTTGCTACTAAATTGGCTACAAATCTACATTTGCAGGTGTAGCACTGTAAGGATGTTAAAGCTTTTATTGCTTTAACTTTCTGTTCTCTCTCTTTTATCTTCATAGTAGGTACACCTGGTCTGATGTTCTGTTAACTGTGACATCATCCAGGGAAGACAGATCATCCGCTACTACCATCTAATGTAGAACAGATTACTAGATCAATGTGTGCTTCTGTGCTTTTTTGTCTCTCTTGTTGTGTCTCTGCTCTGTCTTCTCTAACCCCCAGTCGGTCGATGCAGATGACCGTTCATACTGAGCCCGGTTCTGCCGGAGGTTTTCCTTCCCGTTAATGGGGGGTTTTTCTTCCCACTGTCGCTTCATGCTTGCTCAGTATGAGGGATTGCTGCAAAGCCATGTACAATGCAGACGACTCTCCCTGTGGCTCTACGGTTCTCCAGGAGTGAATGCTGCTTGTTAAGACTTTGATGCAATCAAATGGTTCCCTTATATAGGAAAATATTTGACCAATCTGTATAATATGATTGAACTTGACTTTGTAAAGTGCCTTGAGATGACATGTTTCATGAATTGGCGCTATATAAATAAAATTTAATTGAATTAAATTTTTGTTACCTACTACTGCTACAACGTTACTGGTCATATCACTACAGCCATAAAAGTCTTTGCAACTACGTTTTCAATCGAATTAATCTATTTGACGTAAACGCTTCCCCACTCATAGATTTCCCTCTGCAAATGCAGAGTCAATAGTTTGCAAATACCGCTGTCCAGGACGACCTAAGCAGTCCTGGTTCAGGGAGAGCCCAGTCGAGCTGTCACTCAGGAGTTTAAATTACCAGCGATCACCAGAGCCCATTCCACACTTTTTGACACCCTGGCCCTCATTCTCAGATAAATACTTTCACATTCACTCCGAGTGGGATGCACCTCTGTTGCCAAGGTGCTGCCATTCGCCACCAGCACCATGCTGAGGAGGAACTGTGAAGCTGTGTTTTAATAAGTTGGGAACATGCTGGTTTTTTTATTTGTTTTTTTTTTCCTCCAGCCATTAATGACAACTGGTTTCCAATTAAGGTGGCTTGTGCAAAACGTGTGTAAAACTGTGTGAGATCTGATCATGTCCAGCACCATAAATTATCTGTGACTGGCTGCATCCCTTTAGGACAATTTACTGCAAGTAAACACAGGCTAGGTGAAGAGTGGAGGTGGTGGAGTCTATCCACATACAAATCTATAGTGTAAGCGTGTGTCTTGAGAGGACGAAGCTGTTCTGCCTACATTTTTTCTCCCCCATATACGGTATAGTATGGCTGCTGAGGTGTTTGTTTGGCCAGCCATATTACGAAGAAGCACATATCTTACCACGGCAGAGCAGCAGCAGCAGAAAAGAAAAAAAAAAAAAAAAACATACAGCTCCACCAGCCTCTCCCTGGCTGATAATATGACAATAGATTTGATAATGGCAGCAAAGTTGAACCTTACCACCAGGATACAAGCGAGGTTGTCAGTCTGAGTTTTCCTCATTCTTTTTTTTTTTTTTTTTTTTTTTGCAAAAGTGCGCACACACACACACACACACACACACACACACACAGTCGGTTAAATCAGAGACAGAAGCGGGGATTCTAGAAATATTCCCTTATTGATCTGTTGTGGAAAGATGCTATCTCTTTACATGAGGAGCAGACCACTGGAGCCAGAACACACACACACACACACACACACACACACACACACACACACACACACACACAGCATTACTACAAACACATGGCTTGAAGAGTGTATACCATCAGCCATGGAAAGCACAACTATGCCGTTTCAAAAAAAAAAAAAAAAAAAAAAACGACCCACCCTATCCACACAAGCACACAATTTAAGACTCATGTTCTCAGAAATAACGCTTACGGAGTAACAAAAAACAAGCTTCATTACACAGATACCATTCTGAGCGAATATAAACACCCCCCCCCCCCCCCCCCCCCCACACACACCAAAAAAAAATGTTTACTTGTCCATTGATGAAGTTAATTGCTCGTTAAAGTTTGCAAAAGCTGCACCAGCCTTTCATGGTGTGTCTCGAGCAAGAAAGTTTGTGGAGAAAAAAAAAAGGAAAAATGGCTTTTAAAAGAGCTGCTGCCCTCTCTTCGCATAACACTTGTACGCATCTTAAATCCCTCACCACAACAAATTGCTTACATTTATTATGTGCCGCTGAAGAATTTGCTCCTTCCAAAAGGACAGAAACAGAGGAAGGGAGTGTTTTTTTTTTTTTTAACGACACAGCAAAAGCAGTTTGTGGGGAGACATGCGAGCACTGTGTGCACACACACACACCTTCAGCTCTGGCTGTTTGAGCCTCCGATTCCTGCACTTACAGTATGCCGCAAATAGGACCATCACTTTTCATTACTTAGCGCTTCCTGCCGAGCTTCGCTCTATCATTGCCACGGCATGCTAATGTGCAGCCGGCTTCTGTCATGTAAATTAAACCGTTTGTTTTGTTTGCCTTGCCTCCTTCGGCTGATTGTCAGAGCGACTTGCCAGGAGCAGCAGGTGTGTTTGTTTGTTTGTGTAGGAGTGAATCAGTGCGTCGGGGTTCTGCTGTTTGTGCTGCTTTTACCGCACGCGGGGCTCCGGCTGCACGGCAACAAGTGAGCTCCGCGAGCGAGCGTGCGTGCGTGCGCGCGCGCGAGCGAGCGAGGCCGGGAAGTGACACGCACACACCGCGCAGAGATCCCAGCAAAGCAGATGTGCTCCTGACCCTGAGCTCAGCCACTGAAATGCAAAGTCGGATGCCTGTTTGGCACAGCTCCCCCCTCCCCCCTTCACTCCTCCTGTACAGGTACAACCAACTGTCACAAACAATGGGAGAATATGCATAACGTGGGATAGGGTTCGCTACAACATGCTCACAATGTAAATCATGTTTCAGAGGTTTCCGAGAGACAAGCCAGTCAGCCACCAAGTCAGCCGCCCAGCGAGTCAGCCAGCCTGCGCACCACTCTACTGTTCCTGTGCTTCCACACGGTAATTGACACTGCGAGAGAGAGAGAGAGAGAGAGAGAGGAAGAAAAAAAAAAAACAACAACAGCGAGTGACCCTGCTTACAGCAGAACCTTAAAATATGGAAGCAACTCAGCTGCTCATTTGTAGACACAGTACAATATCAAATGGCATTAAAGAGAAATAAAAAGCGATCGTGATTCCTCGTTGTGAGACATGACAGTGATACCCATCTGTAGACAGAAGGGTGTTTTTTTTTCTTTTTTTCTTCCCAGTGTGCATGTGTTAAGTAGGTAAACAACTTTCTAGCATCTGTAAGAAGTCTTAAGAAGGCTGGGCTGGTCTTTTCCAGGTGGGTGTACGAGACCCAGTTTGAACGCTAGAAGTGTTTAACTCGTTTCTAGTTGGTTGTACATGAGCACAACAGTTGTCAGAAGCATAGTCATTGGTAGGGTTATGGTCTGGCAGCTAGGTTGAGTTGAAAATGTATTCAGATCCTGCATTATGTACTCAAGTGCAGCGCAAGCAATCTGTTAGATAAAACACAACTTATTGCCACATCAGTCAATGAACAGTTGAAACCAGGTAATCACATCAACCTCCTGCAAAAACACATTTTTGCCACAAGTGTTTTAACTTAAAGAACACTTACAGAAAAGCTTGCAAGGTTAAGAACACCATCCCACGTGTGAAGTATGATGGTGGCAGCATCATGTTGTATGGGTGTTCAGCTGCAACAATTATTATTGTAACAGAACACCAAAGTAGCAACTTGTTTTTTGTGTACTTATTAGCTCTTTCAGTCCAAATGTTCAATTTTGGGGGAAAAAGAAGAGGAAATAAAGCTTTTTTTGTCCAACTCATCGACCGATTAATCAATTATTAAACTAATCATTAGTTGCAGCCCTAGTCCGGTTACGTAGAGTAAAATGCAAAAGCTGACTACGAAATATTTCAAAACTTTATAATATAGTCCCTAGACTGCAAGTAAGCAAGGTGGTTAGTAGTAAAATAAGACTCAAACTATTACAACAATGTGAAATCAAACTATGGCTAAGACTATGTAATTTATCCCTTTTTTGTTAGGATTGAGTTTTAATTGTACTTTTAGTTGGTCATATATGACCAAAAAATATTAATATAAAATTTATATAAAAATAACAATACAAAAACAACAACCAAAGCCATTCCAATATGCCAGGTTACAAATAGTAATTGCATAGCAAACTAATTTATTAAGCTGTTTTCAGGGCTAATGTATCCTAACTGAATCGATATTTTTTACAGTAATGTTCATTTAGCAGACAAGAGTAAATAGAGTGCTTTTATTTTTAAACTGGCTTTCATTTAATTCAGTTCTGTGGCATTTCCTTTTTGGTAATGATGTTAGCAACCCTGTGTTGAGTTTACAAGAGAATTGAGTTCACTAACTTCCAATGTTTTCCCTTGGGCTAAATTTGGACATGACGTACACGCTAGAAAGGTGAAAATGGTCAATTTGATGAGCTAAATCAGATCAATGACTTATCACCCTGAAATAGCTACCCATAAAGGAAAAAAAAAGTACAACTTCCCCAACTGTCCAGGATTTAAAAGGAAAGTTTCAATTGGCCTGAAAGAGCATCATTTTCTATTGTTGAGCTGCAGCGTCGACTGTTAGCAGCAGATAAAAACATTGTTACGTTTCATTTTTACAGAGGCACAGAGAAATTACTATTTGACCTGAACAAAGTCCAGCTTGATCAGTCATGACAGACCACAGAAAGGCGCGGCGCTGTTGATTTGACAACACTGTTTTCTGTGGAGGCTGCTGTTGCAAGGAGACTTTCAGTATCAGTGATCTGTTTAAAAGTGAAGTAAGAGAAAGCAGAGACATGTAAGAAACTATCGAAAAGGAAGATGCGTCTTTGTAGGACATGTCTGTGTTTCAATGAAGTCGCAATGGAGCGAGAGAGAGCAATACTTTCAGCAGATAATAGAAAGGTCCAATGGAGTACCCCAAAGTTGCTCTGCTTCATGTTTTGTCTTTAGGTTTTTTTTTTTTGTTTACTTTCAGCGTCTATATCATGGAACATGTTGGATTTGGAAATGCTAGCAGCTTTTTATAAATCTGAAAGTGAGGGTTATAATCCACATTCTCTTAGAAAATCCATATAGGCATTGGTGTTTTATTAATGCTAACCACACAACTACTAACTTAACATTTAAAAAAGACGTAAACTGTCAAAAAACATAATGTGTTAGTAAATTCTCTCTTGCTTTGGGTCACCTCTTACTAAATAATAATTAATTGACTGTGAAGGCGGGACGGCTAGAAAAAATATTCTGAATATTGTTATACTTTGTTTACATTACAGTTTTTGAAGAGAGTTAAGTATTGTCTAAAACAAATAAAACAAACTGACAGATAACAGGTTGAAACAAATGCATTGAGCTCATTGCTTGCACCCTACGTTACTAATGTCAAAACACATATTAAACGCCATTAAACACTGAAAACAGTTGTCGCTCCATCAATTACTTTCTATTTTTTATTACCTTATGTAGCAAACCTTTGCTAGCTTGTTCCAAGTGCCAGCCAGCTGTAATGCTGGAAGAAGACTACGTGGGCTGGCGTTTGAAGGCTGAGGCCACAATGAAAATCCTATGTTACGCATAAGATGAGCGGAGAAGATAAAATGTTATTTAAAACCGACATTTTGAAACGAGGCAACATGGGGAAACATATTTCTTGAATTAAAGTGACAAAGACCAATCAAAAGAAAAGAAACTCTGTCTTCCATTTCCTCCTCAAGTACCTTGTTCCCTTCACATACCGACACACATGAACACACAGCGCTCTCGGCCTCTGCCAGCTACGTCCACCAACAACAGGCCCCATCTGTCAGGGAGCATTATTCGTCATGCTTTATTCTCCCCTCTTCTGTCCAAAACAAAACAAAATAATGCTATAGCAACGTCTGCGCTGCGCTGTGGCAGATCTGAAGTATCCCAAACGTGGCCAAGCTTAAAGTAAATTAGCCCTGCGTGATGAGTCGACCACGTCCATCACTGTGAATCACTCAGTTCGCCTTTTAAAGCAAAGCAGATGCCATCGGAGCAGGCACTGGGAGAAGGGGTTCTTGGTACCGTAATCACGAGGAGGCGGAGGGAGCTGTTTATATGAACTGATTTTCAAATGTGATGTAATGAAAACTCTAAACTCGATACTAGTTTAAGCGAGGATGGGAAGAGCATGTCATGTTAAGAACTTTAGCCGGAAAAGCGCGTTTTACACCTTCCCGTACGACGTGTCTTCATTAAGGTTTTACGGTGATTTGAGTTACGTTTATTAGACATAAAGCGAGAACCTTTCTTCTGAAACATGTGTGTAACTGTTTGATCAGAGATGAGTATTTTACCCCTCAGCACTCTGTGCAGTTGGCTTGCCATGTTGTGCGTTTGCTCCACACAAATGCTAAGACGTTTGGGCTATTCGGTACAGTAGGCAGCGGAATGAAAGAAAGCCATGTTGCTTTAAACCTGTACATGTGCAGCATATTGATATGGAGAGCAAAAAACCCATAGGTCTGAAGTCCATGACTAACCCAAAAGCTTCTGCTATGGCCTTCCTGACCAATGGAAATGCTAATCTGCCCACGACAGGACCATCAGGTACAGATCGTTTTCCAAAGGTGGATGTTAAGGATTGTACTTCTGTATGATCTTTGTAATTTTATTATTTTCAGGCAGAAAAAAAAAAAATGCAGATTTATTTTTTTCCCCTCCCTTATGTAACCGTACTGAAACCAGACTGAACTGTGGCTCTGATCTTTGTGTACCGTTACATCCCCCCAGTGTACAGATCCAATCCCAGCGAGGGGAGAAAAAAAAAAGGAACGTTTGTTTCCTGACTGGCCCGTATGTTTGTATAATTGCAATTACACAAAAGGTAGGGGTTCAGGTTGCTAATAAAACAAGGGACAGGGTAGAAACAGTAAAGACGATAATTGCATCCATGTTGGTTTTAATCTGCGTCTCATCCCCAGACTCCCCAATTCTTGCTCAAGCTAAACAAAAGGTCATATCTGGCGTAACTCAGAGCATTTGATCTGGAAGTTTCCACTGAACTGGAGCTCCCTCTGTCTCTGACATTGGCACACGTACGCTAATGTCTGGCTGGGTCTCCCTCGCCGTGGCCCTGCCTCCATCACGAGTCCTCCGCTTTGGCGTTTTGTTCAGTTAAAGGCACGAGACCACCGAGGGAAGGGTTTAGCACTGTCTGAACTTCTGAGAAGCCGCAGCACTGAAGTAAAGTTTGCCAGCTTTACTGAACAAACAACTGATGCAGCTCACCACGAGGTGGGTGACCTGATACATACAGCCAAATCAACATGCAAAAACAATAGAGTCGGCGTGACAACACCAAGAGGTTTATTAGTTTGCATGGCAGTTGGCAGCTCCTGACGGCTACATTTCATCCCTTTTGCTCGTGTGGTAAATCCTAACAGAAAGTGAATGGATTTAAACTTCACAGACGTCGGGTTCCTCGCAAACGCTGAAATCTGTGTGAGCAGGTGTAGCCGAGCAGGTCGGTCAAGGATGCCCACTCTCTTCTGGTGCGGAAGTTGGGAGAAAACAAAGCAGAGTGGGAGTGTGTCCGATCATTACTCTCCCACACACACCGGGAGACGAGCAAACCTGCAAAAAAATCCTCTCACACACACACGCACGCACACACACACACACACACACACACACACACACACACACACACACACACACACAGCTCTTTGGCCTCCTCCATCTTTCTTATTCTAATCTCAGCCTAATCTTTCCTTATTCTTACCTCCCCAAACCGACTCATATTTCACCTCCCGTATCTTTACATTTTCTATTATCCACCACTGAAAAATATGACCGAAGCAGGAGGTGTTTTGAAATAAAGTATGAATCATTGCAGATAAAGATACAGTGTTTATTTATTTATTTATTTATTTATTATACAGGATTTTTTTTCTCCCCCCAACCCCCAGTTAACCATCTTTGGCCTGTGTTTGCTGCCTTTACCCTCTTTCTTCTTTCTCTGTGTGATATAAATTATTCTTCCAACAACACCGGGATATTTCCGTCAGTACTGCCTTGTTTTTCTTTATTATTATTTTTTTTCCTCAAACTGAACAAAAAAAGAAAAAGAAAAAAACACTAAAAAGAAAAAAAGTTTTCTTAGAAAATAAGAAGAGCGGACAAAAGGTCTGCTGATCAGCTGGTAGCGTCTGATCAGATTGGGACACCCAGAATGTAATACAGTTCGCACAAACCCATAGACCCACACAAACACCAGTCTCCTTATATCTACAGCTCTGCCAGATATATATAATAGAGAGAGAAATAGGAAATATGAAGCCTTCAGCCACAGCGCAGCCCTGTTACATATGAGGGGAGATCCCATCGGCCCGGCTCTGTATTTAGTATTTCTCGTGAGTAATCTTTTGTCATTTTATCACAAGAATGAAATAATGGGGCAATCCTCTAATGAAAAATGAGCGAATCGCATCGGCACATGAGAGACCGAGAGACAAAAAAGAAGAAGAGGAAGAAGTTGGGAATTTCAGGCTTTCGAGGAAAGCATCCATCTGTCTCCATTTGTGATTTAAAAAAATGCATTTATTTGATATGATTAGTCTAAATACAAAGAGCACATTTAAGAGTGACGAGGGGAGGGAAGGAAAAAAGAAAATGTCAAAAATATTAATGCTGATATCGTTTGTCTCGCAAACAAAATCAACAATATCAAAATAAGAACTGTAAAATTCTTATTTTGGTTTTTAAGTGTTTGAATGGCCTCGCCCCGCCGCCATGCCCCTGCACAGAAGAGAGGCTCCTTCACTGCCTACATTTAAAACTCGCCTTAAACCTACTATTATTATTTGGCTTTTACCAATAGCGAGATTTAGTTTCCGTTTTAAATTGGTTTTATTGTTTCTTTTAAGTGCTTTTATGCATAATCTTTCTACTTTAGTTTTTTAATTGGATGTGTTTTAGTTTGTAGCAATGTACAGCAATTTGTTTCAGCTGCTGGCTGTCTTCAAGCTCTTTATAAATAAAGATATGGTATGGTATGGGACTTAAATTAAACTTTTTAATAGTCCGACATCCTTGTGTTAGTATATGTGTGAGTCAACAGGACTCACACATATACATTTTTGTCAAAAATAACAGTCAGATAAAGGTAAAGGAGCAAAACCCAGAGGCCGTAACACTATACTCAAATTCCTTAAAGTAATTCATTTATAATAATAAAACTTCAGCTTCGCAGCCGCTTTACGTGTCTGGACTCTGGTAGTTCTCTGATCACTTCAGATGTTAATGTGGCACATTTTGCATCAAAGGCCTGTCATCCAGCATCACTGGCGCCGCTCCCTTTATGCAAACAGACTCAGTCAATCAGTCGTCATGTCACTGAAGATCAAATACACTCAGAATTGATTAAAAAAAAAAAGAACATTTTCCAGAGATTTTCTGGTCTTAGTAGCTCTCACAGACAATCGTCAGACAGCAAAAGGGCAAAGAGTCTGGAAGGCATCGGGAATAGAACCCCAGAAGGCTGCGCTGAGGACGAAGAGCCTCTGTGTGCGGGTCGTCCAGTCTATCACAACGGCACACTGCGTCCTAAACTTTAATGCATGTTTGAGGGATTTTATGTGCGAGGCCACCATGATGTGGTACAGAATTGTGAAGTGAAATGAAATTGAGTCATAATTTTAAAAAAATTGTCATAAATTCAATTCTGAAAGTGTGGGGTGCATTTGTATGCGATCCCTTTTACTCTGATAACCCTGAATAAAGTCCAGTGCAGCTAAGTGTCTTCAGAAGTCTCCAAGTTGGTAAATGGATCTTTAATTGTAATTTCATCTTCATCTGTTCTGTGATGACCTCAGAGGTTTGTTGAAGGACATAAGTGATCTACTACAAACACTTCAAGCATAAAGCAGTCCTACAAATAATTGACCGATGATGCGAATGCATGCCGCACTTTTCAGATTTTTATTCTTTCACCAGCATTATCACTTCAAAAAAATTAAAATTAAAATTTGTGGTTTCAATGTGACAAACTGTGGAAAACGTTGAGGATTAGGAATGCTTTTGTAAGGCACTCTTAAGCGCCTTACAAAAGCAACAAAAACAATAACAAAAATCGGACATCTCTCCTGTGAAAGCCGGTCATTTTCAAGCCTAATTTAGATGAAGATTTTATCCTCATGCAGAACAGCAACAGAAAGAACCTGCTTCCTCTTACACAATCAGGAGCCTTTCATCTCCTTTAGCTTCATTCATGTGCATACAGTACACGTCTGCATGCATGCAGCTGTTGTTAAAGGTCTGTGTGACAGACAGTCTCTCCCTGCATGCATATGCGTTTAATTAAAGGCAGAGCTCTGGCATCCCAGGCCACCGCTGCAACACACACACACACACACACACACACACACACACACGAAGGGATTGAATAAGCAACAGAGGGAGAGAGACTGGCCCTAATGTGCATAATTAACTTAACCCTCATCACTTGACTTTAAAAGGGCTGTTTTGAGGACAGAGCCAGGCAAAAGGGGAGCTGAGAGAGTGGTCCTTTATGTCCGAAACAGTCATAACAGCATTTTGGAGCATTTTCAAGCATCCTCTGATTTTTGATTTTCTGGTTCCAGGACGACAGTTTTGCAAAGCATTTTGGGGACTTGTAAGAAATTTAAAACCGCACTGAAAAAAAAAAAGAAAAAAAAAAAGAGAGCAACATAAAACGTCACCCATTACGGATAATTCTATAAATATCTTAATTTCTCACAGGTATGGGTTAGTACTGGTATCAGTTTTTTTTTAAAGATATTATTTCAATACAGTCAGAGTTTTCTACCACTGTGAGAAGTGTTGCTGCTCACTGCCTGTCAGCTGGCTGAGAGAAAGATGCTACACTTTTCCTTTGTTTCGAACAAAGGCAAATTCAGGTGTTTGGAAATATCCATGGCCTCGAAAAAAAAAAAGATCCACGGCTTGCAAACTGAAATAGCACCACCCATCACAAACATTAAAGCAATACTGTTTTTAAATTACAGTTGCTAAGCTACACGGAGTACCTCCATCAAGCAGCTGACTGAAAGCATTTTTATTTTAATATAGCTTTGTGCTCTGTATGAAAATCAAAATGTCAATCAACGAATGTAGATAAATATTCCTTTACAGTTACAATAACGTTATCTATAACTTTTATGGAGGTTCCCTCACAATGCATCTAAAAAGCCATACTAATTAAAGTTGTAAAATATTTCAGACTGCAGTTGTCATTAAAATACCAATGTGGGCAACATCGCAATAGCAAAATACTGCTTTCATTCAGTATTTGTTGGGAAATTATATTTCAGGTGCCATGCATCAAAACCCTGCTTTACAACCGTGGGTTTTGGCCAATTAGATGGACTTTCACTTTCCTTTAGGGCCATTACTGATTATGGATCTCGGTGATCAAGATAATAAAGCTCAGAGCGGTGGGAACATTGCGATGATGGAAAAGTAAGATAGTGGCGAGGAAGATGCGGGTAAATTGTAATTGTTATTTTCACTGCCATATTCAACACCAATATTGCAGTTTCAGGGTTTCCTAACATTGTGCAGCCAAAATAATAATGAACTGCGTAAATTAGTACAGAAACAGCCTCAATTGCACTTCAGTTGTCTTTCAGTTTAGCACATGAAAGTGTACAACACACTTTCCACAATTTAAGCATAAAACAGACAAACTTTGAGAAATATTAGTTGGGCTCCAATCGCATATTTTAATTATATTAATCTTCATAAATATATGAAGGATCCAGACGATTACAAGTATACCAATCCACCTAACTGTATTTGTTTATTTCACAACGGTTCATTAGTGCGTTACTTCATTTCAAATAAACCCATTGCTGGATATTTCTATTTTTAATCACGCTGTGACAATCTCTTCCCAGCCCATGGCTCGTCTCTCACATTAGACTTTTTTTAAACAACAGTCAAGAGTTTGTCGCTGCTTGCAAAACTCAACGTAATCCGGCCAAAAGAACCTGTCATGAATCCAGCTTAAGAGGACTTGAGAGCCAGGAGGAGGACGGGAAAAGCTGGCCAAGAAAACCTCTCAGCCTCCGGCCTGGTTCTTTTTCTCCTCCTCCTCCACCTCATCCTGCTGTGCCAGTACTGACTGCTACCAGCCACACACTTCACCTCCCATCAGGGTCAGGGCGGTAGCGAAAAGGTCAGCGTGCCGACAGCCGATTGGCCGGGGACGACCACAGCCGGCGAACAGCGGCCAATGGGCATCCTGACGCACCTGATGTGACACGCACCCGCTCCGAGCGTCCTCCGTGCAACAACAGGCGGAAATAGAATAAAAAAACAAAGGGGATCAGGGCAGACTGCCCAGAACCGCGGTATCAGAAAAGGAAAAGTTTTATTAAGTGGCGTTTAATATTCATAATTTGTTTAAAAAAAAAAAAAAAGCATTTCGAATTAGCGGCATAGCAACGCTGGCAGAGCTCAAGTGCGGACTGAATTAGGCATCACATCTGCAGCTGCCGGACCGACTCCTGAGGTTGCCTGCAGGCCGGCAGCATCGATTCCTGCTAATGAAGTACAAACAGACCACGCACAGAAAACTGAAGATATAAATACTAAAGCGGCTGCAACTGTCCATACCTCCCACGAGGAAGAAAGGCTATCCGTACCGCGATTAGCGGAGCGGTTTGCAGCCTCTGATTCCTGGATTCAGCCGAAGAAAGGCGCAGCGGCTTCATGAAAGGCGGGACAAATCAATTGAGGAAATTAGAATGGATATATTCATATTTCTGCGCAGTAAGCAGTGGGAAATGCATATTCATAATTGTCCGGTTGCTAATTATCCACTAACGGGAGTGTGTGAGGGTGTGTGCGCATGTGCTTATTTAATGGGTAATTAGCTAAGATAAGAAACTAATAAGGACTGTAGCTCAAACAGCAGCTCCTATTACATTGGATAAATGTAGCTGAAAGAAAAAAAAAAAAAAAACTTTCCACATACATGTGGGCTGGAAGGAGTGAAAAGGGCCAAACTGCATGGCTTTGCATGTATGTTAGCTGTGTGTGTGTGTGTGTGTGTGTGTGTGTGTGTGTGTGTGTGTGTGTGTGTGCCTGGCAGCGGAGCCGTTCATGTGCCTCATACTGGAACAGATCAAAGGAGACGCATCATTTTTGGGCATGTGTGCACCCACCACTCTCCACATCCGTACACCCCACCACACAAACACACACACACACACACACACACACACACACACACACACACACACACACACAGTGACAAAAAAACAATAAGAACCAGCAGATCCGTCGTCGGCGCCTGATGTGGACGGACAAGAGCAGGAAATGGATTTGGAAACCTCCTCCAGCGCTCTGTCACATTTCCTCGCGGCCTGCCGCTGACAAACAGGACGCATCACTGTTCGGTTTGACCCCCCGCCACCCCCCCCCGTTCGCAGCTCTCAGCCTCTTCCCCCCTCCGTCACGATTGTCCGATTTGTGCGGGAGTTGTGGGTGGAGTTAAAGACCTACGCTGTTGTTGTTGTTGCCCTTAAGGACATATGCCAACCTGAACCCAGCTCGTGTCTGCCTCAGCAGATGCAAGGAGCCGTTTGCGGGCCCTAGGTGGGCTTGGAAGTAGGAAAACACCGCCCTAAGACCAGACCCTTTAAGATACACAGAGAGGAGACGACTTTAACAAGTCATTGGAAACAACATATTCACAGATTTTTACAAGGTAGAAGGACATAAGAACGTTGCATTTCAATGATTTTTACTAAATTTGACTTTAGCTTTTCTGCATTCCACATAGGGAAATGTAAGAAATGTAGGTACAAGCTGAAGAATATACATACGCCCCCTCTAATATTTTGTCAAACGTCTCAGGAAGCTAGGGAGAAAGCCCAGATTTTTTCTAGCCATCAGCAAGCATAAATCTGGCTGGATATTTAATCCCCTTTCTTGTCAGAATGGGAAGAACTCATTTAATCCGGTTGGTTTCCAAGTCATCAGTCTTTTAAATATAGTCAGTAAATGTTGAATAGGCTTATGGTCAGAGTCGTTCTAAAAGCTTAATGTTTACCTGTTCTAGTCAATCTTGATATTTTTTAAATCTTTGCCTGCCTCTGTAAAGGTTTGAGCCGTCTGACCAAAACTCACCTCAGGTAAAAGGAAACTGGTTAGGATTTTCAAGAACCACCCAGGGACCACCAAGGCTTAAGCCCAACATAAACAGGATAGAAGTAAGAGGTATCTTTGTTCCAACAACAAAAAGTATGTTATGAGGATTCAAGGTAAACCTAAAAACCGTCGAGCTTGGCAGTAAATGCATCATGATGAGTTTCAGTTTAGCTGCCAAGGGGGCTGTTGCATTGCACAATGGAGAAGAAATGAGGAGTGATGAAAACTAACATCAAACTTATCAACCTCACCTCAAATCAACAGCTGGCTAAAACAGTGTGTCCCAACAGGGCAGAAGACACCAGACCCGGTTTTGGATAAAAAAAAAGGGCCAACATGAGGCTTCTGGGATGGGCCTGGTCTCACCTCTATCAATGTACAGCTGGCCTAAAAAAGCTGGCCGTGCGAGGAATCCAACCAACTCAAATGACTCTGCGACTTCCCGGGAAGTGTGAAGAAAATTCAAATATCCAAGCAGAATATTCCCAGGATTTGGTGGACGACTGGAAAAAAGCATGTGCTTTGTCTGTAACTGTGTACTAGACTACTATCTTAATAATGGTCATATATATATTTGAGACTGTATGCATGATATATATATATATATTTGAGACTGTATGCATGATAGATATATATATATATATATATTATATATATATATATATATATATATATATATATATATATATATATATATCTATATATATATATATATATATATATATATATATATATATATATATATATATATATATATATATATATATATAGTATTATTTGCCTGCTCTGGAAAAAAATAAATGTTTCAAAAGTTCAGAAGTATTTAGTAAACACCCTAAATAAGCCTGACACTGCATTGCAGGTAATGAGCTATATTATTAGTAGATAAACAGGTTATTTGTAGGAAGAGCAACTACAAAGTGTGACTATTTTACAAACTGAGCGGTAATTGGAGTAAAATGAGTATCTGTGGCATTTTTTCTGTATGTTGAACACCAACAGGTTTCAGGGCCTACTTTTGTTTAAATTGAAAGAGATTTATCCTAAAGCCATAAACGGATTCCCCCTATGTTAGGCCATGTTATGGTAGGCTAATAAAAGTTCTACAAATGTGTGACAAAGCAGCACAGTGAGCCCCTCCAATCCCACACACACACACACACACACACACACACACACACACACACACACACACACACACACACTCTAACATCCGCACACCACCTCTCTGCCACTGTAAGGCAGTCCTAATATTTGCCCGGCTCACTTCTAATATACATCAGCATCAGGAGTGTGTTTTCACTGAGCTGTCGCAAGCCAGAGAAAATATTTGCCTCCCTCGGTGTCCCCCCCCCCCCCCCCCAACCCACCCCTCCCGCCGCCTCTGACAAAAAGCCCACCTCCTCCCCCCTCCAATCAGCTCCTAACTTTCTCCAGCCACACACCAACTGCCTCCCTTTGATAGATAAATGGCAAGTGGATTTGCTAAGCAAATTGTCGAGCTGCGTAAAATGGCGAGGCTCGCGCGGTAAAGATACATGTAAATAGTCGACGGGCAGAAAATGATTTTCCGTGATGGCCGACCATTAAGGCTGGGGCTCTCCGGCACGGACGGCTGTTATTGGAAAGGGGAAACCCTACACGCGCTCTCTCCACAACCAGATGATCCACCAAGACTTCACTCACTGCACAAACACAGACGTACGTATTAACACCCCGCAACTGCCGTGTTTTGCTTCTCGTTTTTCCCTCCGGGTTGTGAAATACGGTGACATGGTCGGAGCCAGCCCCATTAAGGTAGAACCTAAAGCAAACATTACACTGTCATCACATCACTCCAGACCTCCCCATTCACGGAGTATCAAAGCCAGAAGAGCTGTCAAGAGCCTACATTAATCAATTTCAAACTGAACAGAAAATTGTTTCCTACTCTCCACCCTAAAAAGGCTCTGATTTAGAGCAATCTCGAACCCCTCTGGAAAAAGTATTCACCTCAGAAACGCCCGAGTCAGACAGGAAAAAAAAAAAAAAAAAAGACACGATGAGAGGAGGAAAAGAAGGGAAAGAAGGAAGAAAAAAAAAAGTCAGGCTCTAATTAGGAGTAATTACAGCCTTTTCATTTCCAACATGATGAAATAATTTGATTCTTTTTAAAGAAAGGGGTCTGGTTTGCCTCAAACGCAGACAAAGAGCCCCAACGTCGAGAGCTGAGAGCTGGAGCAGGACAATGGCGGTCCTTCTGAGAGCTGAGCGTCACACGGGCCCATAAATCATGCCGAAGGTAGGCTTCAGACACGGCTGTTTGACTGCGGCTCGCTGATGGCCGCCATGCAGGGGTGACCCACATTAGCAAGATAAAATAAATATGGGCAATGGCAGCGCCGAGATGGAGGGAAAGTGACATGTCAGAAGGAGAAAGAGGACGTACGTCACCACAAAACACTTTGGCTTGGACAGACCTCAGCGGCATATTGATAAAGCAGCAACATGTTCCAATTGAATGGCTGTGAATCAAGGAACAAAGGTGTCATTATTTTTTCTTTCCTTTAAAACAGAAAACTCGGTTGGAAATAATCAAATGCGGTATTGGTGAAAGCGGGCGAAGTTCTAAAAAGATGTGGACTGGGTTTTAAAAAATGAAGAAGATGGAGCCGGCGAAAAAAAAATGTTTCATCTACCAGAAGAGGCGAGCAGGGAGGGTGCAGTTAGAAAAGAAAAGAGAGGAAGGAGAAAGAAAGAGAAAGAGGGATGCTGGGGCATAATTACAAGTAAAATGCAGATAAATTAGCATAGAGAATAAAGGCTAGGAGTTTGCCTCTCTCTCAGGCATCCTCCCAGAGGTTCTCCCATTGGAGGAGCTAAGGTAAGAAACAGCTCAGACTAACTTCAGCTCCTTTTCATCTTCCTAAGGACAAAGCACATTTAGGGCTTTCACGGCTTAAAAGGCCTCCTTAATCAAAACCAACTCTTTCATGTGTTCAGCAATAAAAAAAAAAAAAAAAAGAAGAGATTCTTGTTTCCAAAGGCTAACAAGAGGGGATGCGAAGGATGTCTCGACTCAAGTTTAAAACAGAAAACTAGAAGTGTTGAACAAACAGAATAGATTTACACAAGCTTATCAGTCCGGTTGGAGAAAAAGACGAAAAACATCCCGACTTTGCGGGACTTTCAGAACATTTTCACTCTTGTTAGTCGGCACCTTCGGTAATGGGCCGTACAAGATGTAAGAGTGTTCAATTTCGACACGTTTAAAGCTTTATCTCCCTAAAAGACAAGAATTACACAAGTCAGAAAAGCTTCTGTTGCATTATTAGCTTTAGAAATTGTAGAAATAAAAAAATAACATTTCCTTATTTTATTTCTGCCTTTCTTTTGGGTTTGCTAAAGACATTAGAACATAAACCTCTAAATGTAGCTTGAAAATTCAAAGACGTTTATTAAAACCGGACGTTCATAAATCTGCCCAAACAGCTGGTCCCTGTGAGGACACCAAGTCAAACAGGAAGTCAAACTTTTTAACTTTGGGGTAGAATAGTAAGCAACAGCAGAGAGGGACTAGTACTTATAATACTTATAGGTTTGAATAGAAATGCCACAGTTTCATGGTATTAATGCAAAGATTTAAAACTAAAATTAAAGCAGAAAAGCAAAATACTGTTGCTGCTACCATGTTATCATCAACTTTTAATGAATACTATTTTAAATTCACAGACCCTACCTGAAACATATAAACCAGTTAAATTCTGATGTAAGTTTTAAATATCCTTTTGTGAATTTACCGGTTCTGGTTGTGGTTGCTCATACTGGTTCTGCCGGAGATCTCTTCCTGTTAAAAGGGAGTTGATTCTTTCCACTGTTGCCACATGCTTGCTCAGGGTGAGGATTTCTTGCAAAGGCGTCAACTCAATGCAACTGGCTTGGCTTCATTAGATAGATATATTTTTAATAATTAGCATTATTTGATCAATTGACTGCACAACAAGTAGGGTGGAATGTCATTTTTAAATGGACGTTGTAAAGTTAATCAAAGTGACTTGCTGTAAATTGGGTGATATAAAGAAATGAAAAGCAATCACCACCTCTACAGACTTTTTGTTTGTTAAAACACAAAAACAGCAACCTATTGTTTAAGTAGTCAAGCTTTCTGCAGTTGGTTGCTTAACACACTCTTAGCAGAACACCTGTAGGTTTATAACAGCTTTATAACAGTACCTTTATAAGAGGGACCGGTGGCATTTCTTTAATTTTCAAACCACTTTCTGGTTTTCTCAGACCGAGATTTGTTTCAGAACAGCACAATGTTTCTTCCCTGTAAGCAAGCCACAGTTGTAGATCCTTCTTTTAGTTTGCCAGCTGGCCTGTAGTGTGCAGCAACAGGTGGGGGAGTGGCAACACTTTGTTTCTCTGTGCTCTGTACAGTCACAGAAAACTGCTGGTTGCTTCGGACTGAAGATATGGTTTGACAGGAACTTAAATGGTTTTGGAACTATTACTTTTTAAAACCTGTCTGTACTTGGATTCCAAAACCAACCCGTACCTGGAGCCCAGCAGGCACAAAGAAAACCACAGAGAGCCAGAACAGCTGTGTTGCAGGTGTTTTTATGCCGTCGTCGTGTCATCCGTCACTTGAACGCAAACTGAGAAGTGGCAGGCAGGTTGTTAAGCGCTTGTGGAGCCCGGCCAAGGAGGCCAAGTGCAGAAATCAAACCCTTGCACCACTGCTCAGCATCAGCTGCCTGCTTCCAACTCTCCCGATCAATAAGACTGGGTCCTTCCCTCAGGTCCAATCTGAAGCCGAAGGGTGGTCCCTGCCGGGTCCTCCAGGCCACGAGGTTAAATACAATGAATAGATAATATAACCTCAAACTGTAAAATAATGTCTGTGTCACAAAGAAAACAGTAGTATGGCAATTTCTGGGTACCAACATACAACACGTATGTTTTATACCCCTTTTACAAGTTATCCGGATGACACTTTTGGTTTTCTGAAGCGGAGAAACCACCACACAACGTGGCTTCCATGATGTTTTCCTTTAACTTTCCTCCTGCAGGTTGCTCATGTTCATCTTATCCTGTCAGAATGTTCCAGTCTGTTCCTCATGCTACATTGAATAATTTGCAGTTTTGCCGAAAAAGACATGCAGATGTGAACCTCTGTCACATTCTGTTAGACTGTCTGGCCTTTAGCTGCGTCATTCTCTGCAGGTTCTAGTCAAAACCAGGAATCACTGGATGGAAATCTGTTAAATGGAAAGTGATTTTGCCTACACCGTGATGTTTGACCTGTCAGGGCGATATACCCCTTGTCTGCTTAGCTTCACGTTTATCTAGGTGCATGTGAGTGAACGTGGGGGGGTATGTCCGCGTGTATCTGCGTCTGATTCCAAGAGAACCGGAAAATAAAGGCAACGGAGATGATGGAGGTCAGAGCCCCCTTTCATGCTAACAATCATAGCAGAGGCCCCATTGGGCGTGTAAAGCTAAGCTGAGCATCTGCCTGTCTCTTCTCTCCAATTCAAACCACACACACACACACACACACACTTTTAGATATAGACGTAACTGCCTGAGCTGGTTTACCCTTCCTTGCCTCCCCGTCCACCTGGCCGTTTGATGATGCCTCACTCGCTCATGACAACGCATCGATTTTACTTCTAACCGCTGTGCAAGCCGTCCGCCTGGAGAAATCCATTAGGGCCAAACAGTTCTCATCCTCCTGTTGAGTGACAGCCATGACAGCCCCCCGCCCCCAATTGCCTCATTGCAGACTGACAGCCCTGCACTCAAACAGGCCTTTTACACAGCAGCTCTAATAGTTTAAAACGCTTACCATTACCAGGCACGGACACATGGGGGCCAGATAGTGGTCAGGAGAGGCGGACGGCTAAGGGAGGTAAGGCGTTTTGGCAGGAGGGCGTCTGATGGCAACCACATCTCGGCCCGTCTTCTTGCATGCCTGTGTCCAAAGTGTCCGTTCCCTATCATTTTCTAACAGCACATATCTGGAAAGGCTCTCACGGCGGGGGGAAATCCTTGATCTTCAGATCAACCTGCCATGTTTTTTTTTTTTTGTTTTTTTTGTGGAAAAACCAACTGGCATAAAAACTACTATTCAGACCCTCCACCGCTGAGAGGTAAACCACTGACAGCTGTAACAGTGAGACGTTTATTCATCGTTCCTGACCGTGACCCCTGGGATCGACTTACACTTTTGGCAAATTGGGCTTCCCAAGGCTACCACACAAGATATGAATATGTTCTGTGTGTGCGACAAACCGGCATTTGTGCTTCTTATAGAGTTTGAAGTGTAGAGAGCAATTTGGGAATGCTTGTGTGATTGGTGAGTGTTACGATTATACCTGATTAGGAATGTTTGTAGATGGTGGTCGAGCTAGCCATTTCACAAACTCAAGGACCGTAACGAGCTTTCGGGTTAAGGCTGTAGGATTTACCAAACTGGATGCAGAGGTAGGTAACTACTACATTTAGGGTTAGATTCTAGATTGTCAGCATTGAGGTAGTAGGGGATGACTACAACTGCTCCTTCCATCTGTATGCTGTTTCTCACATAGACTCAGGGTCTTAAATGGATAGTTGGGATTTTTTTAAGAAGGTTTCTGTAAAGTTATCAGTAATAGTTCCCTTATCTATAGTAAAAAATGATGTGGCCTGTAGCAAGTCAAAACGACTCAAGCTGAAAATGTTCATATCCATAATATACAACGCTACATTGGCAGATATTAACTGAGTAGAGCTTTGCTGGAGGCAGGTGTGTTTGTAGTCGTTTTCTTAGTAGCTGTTTTCAAAGTTTTGCTACGTTGGTGTGTTCCTGTGCTAGTCCTGGTCTCGATAGGGTGGGTTACCCTGACCCTGACTCTAACCCTCGTTTGTACACTGTTCCAGCAGGCTCCCAATCAGCTGGTTGGGTAGGACGACATAGCTGGCGGCCTCAGGCAACATACCTTTGTGCAGTGGCACGGGCATTCTTTGGATGACACAAAAAACGGAAACAACCCTCAGAATGATTCCTTGTGAGGCTGTAGACGAATACTGTAGTGTAATAAAGAGTATCCCTTATATACATTTTCAGTCTGAGTTAATTTGAATTGCTCTTAAATGACGTTACATCAATGTTATGCAGCAAAACGATGCTGCCGTCCTTGTCAATCCACCTAATCAGCTAGTCGTCTGTCTACAGAAAGTACTTTCAGATAACTAGGAGGCCTGGAAAGGCCCAGGAGTGCACCATCTTTGATGACATTGCACAAATAACAGCCAGTCACATAATTCAAAAGTTTACTCCATTCTTGGCGGACTTCCAGAGGACTGACAGGTCGTGGCTGATCAAGCGGATTGACACAGCCGCATGTATAAACTAGTGTAGGTTTAGCGTTGTAACATGAAGGTTGTTTGTCTGAGAAAAAAAAGTGAGAAACATTAACCTGTTAGAAAGTTGAGTGCAGTTAATAGTTGACAATATTGCCTCGTTCACCATGGATATTAATAGTTTCAGTTGATTTCAACTGTTATAAACAGCAAAAATGAGCCAAGACGGGTGTTGTCAACAAATTAGCTGTTTGCCTCCCACCAGTACAAGGGTTTCATCTTTGCCTTACACCACTTTGAAAAAAATGCTAACTGAATTAGAAAATTCTCTTCTGTGTTCTGCATTAATACCGTCTGTGCCTGGATAACCAAGCTCTCTATGACGCGTGTTCTCTATCTTAACAGCCACTCAGGGAGAAAAACCATGACCTCACATAAAAATGACCCCAGGAGGAAATTCAAGTGTCAGGCACACACAGAAATATGCCCGAAAAGTAAGAAGGAAAAGGAGGGGAGCTACGAACAAGTACTCTGTGATTAATTAGCTAATAATTAAGTCACGGGGTAATATGCGTTTTTCAATTAATTAAATCTCGCCTTGGACCATAAATCAAGCGAAACTGTCATTGGTTCACAAATTAAATATATACATTTGGAAGCGAAAATACTGTTGATTGCGGCACTGCAGGGCTCGTCGGGGAGGGAGGGCATGACGTGTGTGTGGCAGGCATCGATTCAGTCCAGTGCCCCAAATAAAACCTTTGACAGGCCCACAAGTTGGAGCCATTCAACGTGCCAGAGGCCTTCTCCAGTCTTACTCCATATCGAGCACCTCCTGCTTCCTGCCAAAGTGCCAGAGCAGAAGTATATTCTCAAAAAAAAAAAATTATAATAATATTTCTACGCTGTATGTTCTTACTACAGAATGAATATTTTAAGAGAAACAGTTCATCACAGGACGAGCGAGCATCACGCATCCAACAGGCCTGTTGAAGGAAAGTGGCATAATATCTTTCCTTTCATTGCTCACAAAGGAAATTCATTACCTCGCATTTACAAACGCAGAAGCCAATAGAAGCAATCATTATCCAAAATATATTGTTTGTCACCGATAGCAGATGATGGGATATTTTTCTTCCTGATGGTTCAGACGTTCATTTGCTAAAACATGATGTTGTAAAATGACAAAAAGCAGAAACACACACATACACACACGCACATAAATTCCAAGTGCCATGTGACACCCAGACATATAATGAACAGTACGAACCATTGCCGTCATTATCCTACACAATGTATTTGTTATCACTGCTCCCATAATGAAGTGCCTGTTTGATGGTTAGTACAACGTCCCATTGCTCAATTGCTTTTTCATAAAATGGCACCAATATATCCACGTGGACGGAAACCCCCACACCCACGTACGTATGGAGCCGCCAATTCAGATGCAATTAATCAGAAACAAAAATGCTTGCATGTGCAAAGAGCAGAATGACATTATACTACATTTATATCAGCTGTAAAGCTCTCCTACCTTGGCCCTTCTCCTTTGGTATGATATGAGAAAAATATTAAATATTTAACGTCGTGGAAATAAAAGAGAAGTATCAGTGCAAAAGTAGTCAAGAACTGTCCTACTGCTCTATGGAAATATTTGGCGGCAACTTTTTTTGTCGCATACTGGTTACACTCTTAAGTCGCCGACTAGTTTGGAGTCCAAATTCAATTGTTGGCTGCAAGTTAGAGCCTGAGCTCCTCACTCTCTTTTTCTATGTGTCTGAGGCGATCTTGGTTTAGTCATAACCATGTTGCCCTTGGCTAGCATACTAATATGGCCTTGGGTTGGAATAAATTACAGCTCAGATTAGCAGGAAGGATGAAGAGGAGGTTTTATTTTTGGAAATTAGAATATTTGTTACATTATTAAAGGGGGGAACATCCTTTGATTCCTCCAGTCTTTTTTTTTTTCCACCCCTCATTTTCTTACTGATATAGTCCCCAAACTGCCTACCTGTGTAAAAACAGAAGTCTTCAGTGGACGCGGACGTGGCTCGGGGATATGAAAGCAGCGTGTCTCTCCTTCTCTCTTGTAGTCTAGCGTTGTGCTCGGCACGCCATGCAAACTCTGAATTTCCTGCCACAGCAAGTTTCTCTTAACCCCATGACTTTTTCATTATTCAATCACATCTTTTGTTCAGGGAATTAATGTGTGCAGTATTAATAGCAGAATGACAGACTGATGTGAATACAAATACACTAGCCAGCTATATTATTTCTTTCAAGGCGACATATGGTCCAACATTGACTGGTATGAGGCTTACATTCATTAAAAGTTTAGATTAGGTATGACAACCTTGTGCAAAAACACATTGTTTTTAAATTAAAAATAAAGTAGAACGAACGAAAGACAAATATTACCCGATAAATGCATAACATGTGGAATAGAAGGTTGTCTACATTGCATTTTGAAAATTTGTAACAATTATTTGATGGGAAAAAAAACCTAAATGTTCCTTACCAAAGCCTTTTCAAGAGTTCACAGAACATTTGCATTGATACTGATAATAAATCGCATGCAGATGAACTCTTTTTACTAACAAGCGTACTTGAATTTTATTTAAGGATATCAGAGTATCAGGGGCTGAATATATATAAGCAAATAAATGTGCCTTTATAATTTGGTATCAAGGAATATGACGATTAAATGCTGTGATGTTTGCCATGAAAGTAAAAACTCAAATCAATAAATAAATAAAATATAGCACATGACTGAACAATGCAACTACTATTAGTGCTGCTGCTGCTAACGCTTTACACACAGCTACACAGTTTCTATCACACAAATATTGTAGCTTGGCTACAAAGCTAAGTGCTCATTTGCTGTGTAAAATCCTTTTAAGCTAATTCATCTGCTCACCAAACGCACTTTAAATCATCGTCACCTAGCCAAGGATAGTTGACTTAAATTTTAATTCCATCCAAGGTATACAGAGGAAATTTAAATCTGGTGTCAGACAAAACTTAGAGCCAACATTTTGTTGTAGAAGACGTTGTGGTTGAACCGTGGCAGAAGACCTACACATATGGATTCAATAAACACCTTCTACATTTAGAAAATCTTAAGTGATGATTCGGCAGAAATGTATTTTCTTTCTGTTGTTCTCCTTTTGGAAAAGCAGGTTGAAGGCCTGTTATGTGCTTTGGTAGCCGGCCTCCAGGACTCGGTTCATTTTAACAAACATGGTAAATCTCGCGGCTTGTTGCAAATGTTTGTTTCTAAAAAGTATTCCCCCGCAAAGACTGCTGGGTGGTGTTCCTGCGTAGTTAAGGCAAAACCGTGGTCTCTACGCCAGCTAAAAACGGCTTGTTTGCTAAAAAGAATTTTTTATGGAATCAACTTTAGAGGAGTTTCTTTATTTAGTCGTATTATACAGCTGACTGATGAGTCTTAGCAACAGACAAGGAGGGGGAGCATTCATCTTCAGTGCACATGATGAGGAAGAAAAAAAAACCACACGCTCTCATTAAAAGAAATATAAACCAAAGAACAGAAAAAATAATCATTCCCAGTGGCACCACAACTGGGGCACAGGCCCCTCCCCCCAGGAACACTAACGAAAAGTGATTATTATTATTTATTAATTAATTTATATTAATATAATTTGCTTCTTGCATTTTTTTATTTTTATTTTTTTTAATTGAATGTCAGTCACTACCTTCTGGTCCCACCCTCAAAACGATACCACAATCCCACATTTTAGCCAAAGATTTGAGTTACAGTGTTTTAAAATTATGGATGGCACGATTTTTCTTAAAAGCTTGTGATAATGGAGCTATTCACATAATCACATTATTTTGGTATCTGTGTGTTAGAAATCATGAACAGATTCTTCATTCCTAAGGAGGGTCAAGATAGTTATTTTAAAACTGAATCTAAGCAGTGTGTCGAAATTAAACTCCAGAAAAAGAAGAAATCAACCTAATCCCATCAAACTGAAGCATCGTTTTATCAAAGCCCCAAACTTTAACTTTCTTTCCAACGGGAGTGAACAAATCATGAGTGATTGAGTTGAAATGATTCATTTGGCTGGCTGTGATAATAAGCACAATCTGCTCGTCCTCTCCCACTGGTCTCTGTAGCTGACCTATAAAGAAAGGCAGAATAAAAGGCTTCCCTTCGCTAATCTTGTTTTGTCAAATGATTTTATGACAAGGGAGCAACAAGGCTGAAAGAGGATTAGTCCGCTGTGTCCGAATGCATTTAGCTAAAAATTGACTACGCGCTGATTCTATTTTAATCACAAAAGACCATTTTAATTATTGCAGTAATTAGTAAAATATATGTCCCTTCACCTAATATTGATCTATATTGTCTGTACAGCCAGTGACTCAGAGGTATTGACCAACCCCCAAACCGCCACCATCCAACCTCCGTCTCTTACACACACCGTATATTTGACCCCCCCCCCCTCCTCCTCCCATCATGCCCCTCTGCTATCCCCTCCAGGGCTTTGATATCTCCCTCAGTCTCTCCCTCCAACACTCTGATTCCCTCCTCTGCCCGCGGGTGCTGGTGGAGGTGGGGGTCACACAGTGGGCCTGCACGTTTAGTGTGTGTGTGTGTGTGTGTGTGTGTGTTGGCTGGGCTGTTTAGGCTGATGGGCCCTGAAGAGGACAGATGACCAGCAGAGCAGAAGAAAGTGCAGAACTAAATAACTCCTCCATCCCTCCGTCACGTCAGGAGGAATCCAACGCTGCGCCAGCGCCCGGCTTAAGTGTTGTGACGCCTAATTACCACCAGCAACAGCAGCAGCAGCAGTCGGCGACACCCACGGCAGAGTAGCGCCTACGGATGGACGGCCCTTTGTAGTTTTTATTTTTTGGGGGGAGGGTAGGAAGGGGGGTAGGGTAAGTCAGCTTAAAAAAAAAGTGAGGTTTGAAGTTTGGCAGGTTTTTCTGTCTTCTGACTCATCAAATCACCTCTCTTTCTCCTCTCCCCCTTTGTTTTTACTGTATTTTTCCTCCCCTCTTCACGGAAGGTGTCACTTTGTCCCACTTTCTCCAGACACGCCACCTTTAACAGCACCTCTAAAGTCTCAGAGGTGCTCTCCTCCCTGCGTGTTCAGCACACGGCAGCACACAGCCGAGCATGCACAGCCGTGTGGGTGGCACATCCCTCTATTTGCACCCTTCTATGTCCTTTAGTTGAACTGCCTCTGTTTATTAAGGGGTTTGGAAAGATATCAATCCCCCGTGCATTTTTATAAAAACAACCAAATAGGATAATTGCACATTTAAGAAGATTTTTTTTTTTAATACCTTTCCTGGAAATGAGAACCTTTTTTTTTTCTTTTCTTCTACATTTGCATGGATTGTGGTGAACCGTACATGCGGTACGGGGTCTGTGCATGGTGAAGTGTAGATGGTCAGAGTGCATCATAGCAGAATGACGTGTTTTCTCGCTCTGAGGAACATTCCAGCAGAACCAGTCCCATGCCATTAGCTGTACAGCAAATACGATTTCACAGCATCCATTGAGTCTTTCACCAAGAATTTGTGTCCAGACTTGAACCGGCGGAGCAGCGGGGCTATCGCTCTCTGGTCCGTCTCGTTTAGAGCTGGCATAGCTTAACACACACACACACACACACACACACACCCATTGTGAGGAGGAGATGCGTGAGCAGTGCGGGTGTTCTCCGGCACACTAATCAGCATGACAGAAATAAAATAAAGAGAGTCGGACTCCGTCAAAACATGTATGGCCCCTTAAACACAGAGCTAATAAAAGAGCTAAAGCTGCTTGTCCTTTCGGTTGAGAACCGCCTGATCACGCACCAAACAGTCACATTATCTTAATTCTTTAAAACGTCTCCTTAAACAACGGAGGCAACGCTTGCTCTGGAGAGACAAATGAGTTTACTGGTTTTAGCAGGGGTAAGTGCCTAAATCCAGTGCCATCGATCCCTATCTGGGTTATTATGAGGCTGTGAGCTGCCACCGGAGCTCCTCTGGGCTTAAAATATTACGGGCTGAGATGTTTTTGAAGGAAGCCACCTCGTCCTCTGCACTGGTCAATACCTGCAGGCGCCACGAGAAGGGCGTTCGCGCATCCTGATGCTCACCAGTGACAGTCGGGGCCAGCCCCACACGCCTCACACAGACACACACGGATATTGGCAAAGGTATGCCTTGGAAACCAGCAGACCACCCCTCTGACTCCAGAGGGAAAATTGATCACCCCCGCCTTTTCCTCCTCTTCTTCTTTTTTTCTTTTCTTTTTTTTTTTTTTGTTGCAGGAAGGTGCAGGGCAGGTTTTTAACCTAACAGGCTAACCTAAGTGTTAATGCACAAGGAGACATCATGTCCATTGATCCGGCGGTGCCGCCAGAGAATCTTTAAATGTCTGATAGAGGGGGAAAACATGAGGGGAGTTCAGACAGAGCCACTGGGATCTTAGCTTTCACGAGAACCTTCACTGCCTTGCATTTTGCAATATTTAGAATCGTGTGATTCTTTGCTGACAAAAACTAAATAAATTAATGAACTTGAACAAACCTCAGAGTCTGCACAGAACAGCGGCATTTACGCAGAGGTTAACTTACACAAAGGACGACACTAACAACCCATTAGGTTGCCTCTGACGGCTTCTGGAGGATTTTATTAAGGAGTATCCAAGTAAAAGCACCTCAATACATGTGTAGGGCATGCGGTTTTTATTCATTTAAAAAAAAAACAGAAAAATCATGAATAATTTTCCATCCACAGCAAAATGTGGAAAAGCTAAAAGGGTGTCAATACTTTAGTACTTTAGCAACGGTGTGTTCAGGGCAAGGGGCAGATAGCATTTTATGTGACACTCAGCATTTTGCATGCCGACAAAAAAAGTTTAGGTTTGGTCTGCGGTGATCAGAACGCCTCCTGCATGAGCAAACTTTAAACTTCATGTTCTTTTGGTCAACGGCTTTATTTTTGCCACTCATCTATAAAGATAAACTTTTCTACTAATAAGGCAACTATTCAACTTCTCTCTCTATCTACATCAATATATCTATAGATAGATATGTATTTAGTTTTTAAAATTAAAAAGCATGCAGCATTTCCTTCGATAGCTAGATGTTGAAATGCACAAAGGATGTGAATATTTTTTGCGAGGCTTTGTAGTTTCAGCAGAAACTTTTTCCAAAACATAAACCACCTGCAACGGTGATTAGGACAAAGAAACTCTACTCCAACCCTCAAGTGCTGCATATCCTGTCTCCTAATTATGCTTTAAAAAAAAAAAAAAGATAATAATAAGGATTAATAATACATTAAACACAACCAGAAGTAACAAAAAAAAAAATCCCAGCCATAAAACATATGTATTTTTAATATGAATATCGCTGAATCAATACCCTCAATTAGCAACAGCAAGCAAATTGCCAAGCGAGGCGTAATTACTCGAAGGTCAGTAGGTATTATTCACAGTCACTTTAGTTTACCACATTAGGACGAGACGGAGCGTCGGGCTAAAATTATAATTCCACTCCCATATCTGTCCTTTTCTGATTTAGATGGATGAAGAATAATTAACTCCTAATTATTCAGATCACTTAAGGCACTTTCTGGATCCACAAAAGCAATGCAGTCATGTCTGTCAGCCCACTTCAGCTGCTATCATTTGGAGCGATCCAACAACTTGACCAATGACAATGGGATTGAAAAAGAAATATATATTTATTTAAAAAAAAAAATACCACACTGGGCTGTCTGTCTGTGTCCTCCACCACCCCTCCCCAAACCCCCTCCAGCTCCACTAGTTTCTACCTCAGAGGGTCTTAAGGAAGCACACTTCCTTTAAATTCACCCATATGCAAATTTGAGATGTGATTTGCATTTTAAAGTATTTAACTCCCCATATTTATTGGGCTCTGAGGCCTTGCTGATCATTGATTTATGTGCTTCCGGCAATCATATTTCCATATTTTGTGTGGTTTTTAACGACAGTAATAATTCAAATATGCAAAAAGTTGTTCTTTGAACGATATCTTTAATTATATCCTCAAAGCATCATTCCTTTTCGCTCCTTTTTTTTTTTCTTAAGCAGAGACCAGATTGTCTTTGAATGAAAAAAAAAAAAAGGGCTGAGGAATCATAAATTAGACTTTGCGATAACATGTTGACGGAAAAAAAAAAAAAAAAAAACTCCCGGTCGGTTACCTTATGCACAGGGAGACGTCTTAGCATGTTCCGCCCGTCTCTGAAGAAACAAACAGACTCGAGGTGTTTCTGCTGCACAGGCACCCGCGTGACCTTGTCCCCAAAGCCCTTTATTAATGCTGACATTCTTTCACCACAAATCCAGTCTCAGATAGTGAAATTCGACTGTTATGCTCAACCTGAACTCCCCCCCCTATCTGTTTTTGCCACTAACACACAAAGTTTTCCTCTGTCACCTCTCCTTATTAGAGCCGTCAGAGTCGCCACGTGCTCTTATGAAAGCTGTCACCCTCCGCGTGATTAAAAGTGGCAGGTTCCCACCGCCGTTTGGCCTATCGGCGTCGCCACGCAGCCGTCAAACGTGTCGGCTGTACTTCTCGCCCCTGTTCCCCCGCGTGGCGGCGGCGCGCGGCGTGGAAACTTTTCAGAATAATTGCTCACACATACGGGAGCACGGGCGACTAATATATTAGATTAGTGATGTTTGGTTGGAAACGGGGGGAGGGGTGTGTGTGAGTGTTTCATTATCTTGTTCACTTGGTGGGCTACTTAGAAAGAAATACGGAGGTTGCACATTAGACCACTGACAGTAATGAGCTGCCCAATAGCCCTCTATATGCATTGTTAGTCTTATTGTACCACATGTCAGTATTCTGCTAAATCTAAAACCCATTTAATACTGTGAGCCCCTCCTACCGTGTCTCCAGGTTAACATCTTTTTTTTTTTAAAGTGCAAAAAATATACATTTAGAATAGATTTATAAAGGAAAACTTCAAGATAAACAAAAAAAAAATGCAGTGCTTTTCCAAGTTTGTATTGTGAGCAAAAACAGAAAGTTGCAAATTTACAACAAATCTGAGACTAGTTTTTGAAATGCATAAAAATGACTAAATGATTAATCAGAGGGGAAACAAAGTGATTTTCATTAGTTGGATGATAAAAACGCTGTTGTAGTTCTAATGCTTTTCCGAGCGGTTTGTTTCTAAAGACCAGGTCGCCCGAGCTGAGTGCGACACAAGCCAAACACATCAGAGTCGAGGCCTTCATGGCTTCCATTCCAGGCAAACATTTAGCCATCGCTGCTGAGTCGTGTGTTAGACTCATGCAACATATGTTCCCCCCCCCCCACCACCACCACCATCACCGCCGCCCCTCCATAACGCCTGGCACATCACCATAGAGCGCCCGCAATTAAGCTTAAAGCTTCGCCCCAGACTTCTGCACAGCCGCTCTAAAACTGATCACTGCGGATCAGAGTTATTAAACTTAATTGATTTCATGTAATGGGTGTGTGGGTGTCAGTGTTTGTGTCATAAACACGGATCTTACTTACACGTGCTCACCCCGATGCGCCGTGCGCTTCGGCTTTTTATCGGAGAGCATGGGGGGGAGGTGGAAAATGTTAGAAAAATAAATGGGTGGTGTTAAATTTAAATATGTGTTTAACAGAAACAGGGAGTTACACATTTCCCCGGCACGCGCTGAAACTTCGAAGCAGCGAATGCAGTCAGTGGCTGAGAGCTGATTAATTCACAAAACAACAACAAAAAAAATCAGAAGGATAAAAACACCTAACATGGTAGAAAACCGTTTAAACTTGGGGAAAAAAAACAACCTTTTGTGTTTTTTTTTTTTATTATTGTGAAACTCCACATAAAGCTAATCAATTAGACTGCGCTGAAAATCCCTCATCCTGTGTAGCTGTGAAACAGGGTGTAAAACTATTCTCTCTGCCTCTGCAGAAAGGTTATCGCCTTGTATCTTAGTGCCTCTACCTGCTCCCCATTCACTGTGAACATGCACTGATTTGAATAAGTGCCGCTCCACGGGGCTCCCCTTATCAGATCCCAGGCTGGTGTGCCAACACAGCAGTATCAGGTACACACCATCTTTCCTCTCTGCGGTCCCATACCCAAAACATAGGAAAGAAAGAAATAAAGTAGAAAAAAAAAGAAGAAAGTGAAAGAAAACAAGGAGAACAGCTGATGAAAAATGGTAACGGGGTTTAATCGCACGCAGGCTGGATGTGCAAAGATGACCGAAAAATGAAAAAAAATTTCTGCACAGCTTTAGTTTTTTTTTTCTCCATCAAATCAAGCTAATTTATTTAATGTAGGGAAAATCAGGATATGACGCACTAAATTTCTAAGTTTTAGTGCTACGCTCCCCATTAAAAATAACTAGGCCTAATAAAACAAAAAAAAAAGCACATTTTTAGATCCACTAATGTGCAGCAATTATCCGGCGAAGGCATGCTTATTTTAAACATTTTGTTTCATTAATAGCTTGCACCGGGACTTCCCTCTCGCTCCGCCGAGCCACAGGAACAGAATTCCCTACAGATGGACTGGTTTCCAGTCTCGTGTTGTTGTTTGCTTTTGCTCCACGAGGAGAAAGGAAAAAAAACCCAAAAAAACACGCCGCCTCGGCGTCGGTTAGTGAGGTCGGTGAGGGACGTGACCTCTGAAAGCGTCCCCTCACCGGGTACGTTAAATGCACACCGGCATATTCACTCTCAAACAAACGCGCACGCGCCGAGGCCGCGCTCGCCTTCCCCCGCTCCTCTTAACAGGCTAACCTGCTCTCTTCATTAGGGCTGCTGCGGGGACTTATCACTGTGTAGTCTTTGTCCTTGCTGTAATTGCCCTCTCGGCATGTCAGCCCGCACCCACCCACTCGCCCACTGCCGGCACCATCATCATCATCGCAGCAGCCCCACACCCAGCCAGCCAGCCTCGGCAGCCCAGCATCAGCTCCCCCGTGACAGGCCCGGTGAGATGGCGGTGTAGGGAGCCTCTCCTGAGACCTGCTGATCGGCCCCTGAGCTTCGCTGCTATAGAGAGGCTTGTCCTAGTTAAAGCAGCACCGGCAGGAACCATCCTCCCCAACCCCCAGCCGTCTGACCTGCCACAATCCCAGCCTCCAGCTTGGCTCGTTTTGCTCCACTCTAACATTTAGTCGTACTCCACAATGTCAAAGAAAATATTCTACTGAGAGTTTGTGACCATTAGCAGCAATTCCTTTTGGCGGATCAAAGCAAGACACGTGACCGCTTTCCATTTAGTTGTGACGATCAATAAGTTTGTTGTCAAACAAGTCTGTCGTTAGAAATCCAAACCCAAAAACCTGCTCAGACTCCATCTCATTTCTCCCTAACCTGGATACATAAATAAAGTTTGCGCTCTAAATTCAACTTTCAACAGAACAAACAGAATCTCAACTATATTTCATCTGCGTTAGACATGCGCCACACAGCAGGCAGCCCACACTCTGCAAAGGAGCCCGGTGCCGGGTGCTTTCTAGCAAGTTGAATGGCGCCATCTAATGTTCAACGAAGAGAGTGCAGCCACAGGGGCCCGTGTCTTTGAGCTCCAAAGCATACTTGAAGGAACATGGTCAGCTTTCCTCATTGGGATGGAGGAAGAGTTTCTGTGGATGCGTGCTTTAAAATGACCATAAAAGTGGGCAGAGTGAACCGGTTAATTTGGAATTTAACTCCAAGAGACAACAGGCCGTCGGTGTAGCAGCGTAATCCCGACCTCGTGTTTGTTTTGCTGAACACACAGAATAAGTGAATAAATGCATCTTCTTCATGTTCGCGCCGTGCGTTCCTCTCCCCATCAAGCTCTGCTTTTTTTCTTCTTCTTCTTCTTCTTTTCTCGTGTGGGGTAATCGATGTGTCAACGTTTTCACGGCTGGCTGCGGGTGTTCAGACCTATACGCCTCCGCCTGGAGGGCCTCGTTGGAACAGAGGTTAACGTGGGGCTGGGTCGGACAAAGCGAAGGCGGCGCGGATGACAGAAGGGTCTCATACTCGTTACCGTCGCGTGTCCTCCTGTCTTCACGGTCGGGGTTGCCTGAGTAGCAGGCCGGAAATGTCCCTTACCCGTTACCGTCCTGGTAGCACAGTGAAATTTAACCCTGTCTGCCTCTATTGGAACGTTGAGCAGAGTTGTGTGCCTTTAAGCGGCAGCAGCGACGCTGACCCTAGCCTCTGCCAGAACTGAACACGGCATTATTTACTGGGGCCACAAACCAGGCCGGCAAACAAACAGCAAGACATAAAGAACATTTGATGTGCGGTGTCGCGCTTTAATGACTTTGTCGGGCCACTTCTAGAATGTAAACATATTTAAGAGGACACAGTGTCCCTGTCATTAAACTCAAAGAAGAGTAAAGATTATGCGAGCCCACCCCTTTGCTCGCATCCTTCCAACAGATGCCACAGTCGGGCTTTGAGACTTTTGCTATGAGGGTGTTTTATGCGTCCCGCAAGGTTTGGAGACATTGAGGAGTGGCTACGGCACACCAAGGATCGCAGTCAAGGACGCGGGCAGCATCACTCACGCTGCCATTATTTGCCCATATTTAAAGCTGGGGATGTTCAGGGGTTACCTGGGGGACTCTGGCTGCACACGCAGACTGGGTCGGGTGATTTCAGAGTCCGACGGGTGCGCTGAGCACTAAAGGAGACGCAGCACAGGCCAGGAGGGAGGGAGGGTAAGAAAAACAGAGAGGGGCTTTATATATGTCAGCCCGGTTTATACCAGACTTTTTATGGTCAAATATTTTTCCTCTTGTCAGGGCTGGATAAGGAATCACCATAAGGTTGGGGAGCATGAATATTGCCCTTGAGGGCCCGCTGTGGCCGCTCCTTGTTTACGGTTGACTAGCAATCAGCCCACCGATCCGGGACCAACCGGCCCCTCATCCATCCACGTCAGCAATTAATCAATTAAACGGGCAGCGGGGAGGAGTGGAATCGGCAAGGTGTGTTAATACAATAGCCTGTTAAGGTTGATGTAATTTCATCACTAATGTCAGCCATTCATCACGGCTTATTATCTGTTTCGCATAAGGCGATGGTCGATATCGCTTCATAAATGGGAGAATCATGGGGATCCAGTGATATTAAGCCGCCAAATAATAGCCAACACAGAACGGGGGCCAAAATTAGGAAGTGAGGTAGCTCAAGCGTCTATAAAAACCACTGCGAGGGATTAAGCAGCAGGGGTACGCACCTTACATGCAGGAGAGCCGTGGTAGAAAATGACCCAGGCAAACAGGCATCTGATAACAGTGCTGTCGCTTGTCCCGATTAAATATTACCACTGAAAGTGGCAATCACCAACACAAACACAGAGATAAAACCCAATCTAAATGTCACGGAAGTATCAGCTGGCTTTTATTCGAACTCTGAAACCAAGTTAGTGTTTATCAGACGAACGTGTAAATAGTTGACGGTGCGTAGGCGGCGGACCTGTGCGCCACTGTGCCTGCTATGTGTGGGCCAGGCAACATGTGACACATAAAGTGAGAGCGGAATTTGGCACGCCGATTGGTTTGAGAGGCCTGAATCCAAAACATGGCGATTTTTGGATTCAGGCCTCTGACAGATGACAGTTTGTGCTCATAACTTTAAAATGTCACAATTGCTTTGGGGCCAAAAGAAAATGTTGAATCTTCAAACAGTGCAGTGATAGCAAAGTTTGAAAAGTGATTTACAAGAGATCAGGTTTATCCAGAAAATGCTTCTTGCATGTCTAAACAACTCCTTTAACTTAATCACAAATCATGATCCATCAATAATTGTTTGAGATCCAGTGGAGTGTCTTTAAGAGTATTTCATTATTTTAGATAGGAAGAACTAAAAAATAGTTTTGTGAAGAAGTAAAGGTATCCTTTTAGATGGATTATGGTTAAACGTCTGAATGTCTCTGTGTTGTTTTCCAATCTCTTGTTTACACAGACGGGCCAGCCGTAGGTGCATGTATGTGCACGTGAACAGCTGCCACTCAGGGCTTAGTCCCTCCCTGCCCATAAAATGCCACAGCCAGGCACAAAATGGCGGAGAGCACACCCATCGGATCAAAACGTTCTCCTGCTAATAGCATTATAAAGTTATGTGTTACTTACTTCTTCACTAGACATGTTCCTCTGAAAGGTGACGCTGTTCTGCTGTGAATTTATCATCCTTTGCAAATAGGCTTAAATGGGCCGATGAGTGAGAAGGGTAAATGGGTGTCTCATGCTGGAGCGAGTTAGAGAAAGGCGTGGCTTGACAGACGTCTTGTTTTGGTCTACAGACAGTGCCCAAGCTCCACCTAGTGGTGAAATATCGCTTATTGGTCCCCCCCCCACCCCCCTCATAAAAATGTGTCAAATAAAACCCCAAATTTCAACGGATTTTATTGGGATTTATGTGACAGATGTGCACAAAGCAGAGCAAAATTATTAGGTAGGAAGAAAAATACCCATGATTTTCAGTTGTTTTCATACAAATAAAAAGCAAAGAAAGAATTAGGTTAATTTGTATTCAGCCATTTTACTCTGACAACTCTAATTTAAATCATCCTCACTAAGATACTAAGTACAGTGTTAAAGTAGCAGGAAGAAGGCTATTGTTGAAAAAACAAAGCCATACAAACCTGCTGTCGCAGCCACTAGTCCTACCGAACACGGCAAATGTGGAAGAAGGTACAGCGGTCAGAGAGGACCAAAGATGAACTTTCTGGCCTACATGAAAATGATGGAAAACGAACACGGCACATAACCCTGAACACCCCATTCCTACAGTGAAACATGGATGGGGCAGCGTCTTGTTGCGTGGATGCTGTTCTTCAGCAGGGACAGGAAAGCTGGTGAGAGCTGTTTGACAGATGGATGGAGCTAAAGACAAGGTAATCCTGGGAAGAGAGCTGTTAGAGACCGCGGCAGAGACAATGATCCTAAACATAAAGCCAGAGCTACAATGGAGTTCTTGGGAGCAAAGCAGATTCATGCGCTAGATTGGCCCAGTCAAAGCCAGGACCTTAAATTTCACTGAGAATCCGCACTGCGACTTGAAAATAGAGGTTCATACACGCTCTCCATCCAGTCTGACTGAGCTTGAGCCATTAACAAAGAAATAATGGGCATCTACACTTTTAATCTGTAGCTGCAGAAAACTGGAAGAGACGTACCCGATGCAGCTATAACTGCATGGTAAGGCCGTTCTACAGAGCAAAGTTGTGGAATGACCTTCCCCAGAAAATTAAGAGGACCAAATCCAAATTTGTTTCTAACTGTCCTATTATTTGAAATTTTACTTATGAAATAGTTATGTTTAGGACTTTAGATGTAGCATTGTCTAAAGTCTGTTTTGTAAAGTGTTCTAGAAATAAAGCTCATAAAGTATCAACTAAGGTGGCGAAATACAAATGGAAGTCCCGTTTTCCAGATTCTTAACTTTAGAAAAATGTTTATAAAAACCTTTAGCGTTTTCCTCCCACTTCGCAATTATGCGCCGCTTTGCCTTTGCCTCTCATTAAAAGGCTCAATAAAACACACCGAAATTTGCAGTTGCAACTTAAGAGGCGGAACATTTCAGGGGGCAACACAACACAATCGTAAAAGAAACTCAGCCTACAATCAAAGCAACCGCAACAAATCAATCATGTTGACCGCACAACACAAACTGGCTGACAGCCAGCTCCAGAGCCGGCCCCCGCGCGCCGGGCCTCATGCTACTAACAGCCTCGGTCAGACCCGAGCAGCATTCCCCACGCCCAAGCCAGCATTTGCCCAGGACTCCCAGCAGGTACATCAGCTCAATTATGATGATGGCAATGAGTGATAGCGGTTTAGCTCTCCCCTGTTGCCCAAATAACTGTGGCAATCACAATGAGAGAGACGGAGGAGGAGAAAGAGGGGCAGAGACAGCCACCGAGATAGCGGCGTCACCTCGGTGAGCTACAAGGTACCCAGATGCCAGTCTCTGGGATGGTATCAAACATCCTAGTGGCAGACTCGCCGTGAATGTAATCTATACCTACAGGAAGTCAATTAAAAAGTGCCAGGGGAGATTAAGAGCAGCGTGACAGCTTTTCGTCAGGCCACGGGTTTGTCTGAGGGAACCAGCGCCTTCGCGTGTCGGCGGTGTGAGGGGAAGGTAATGTATGTCTTGGTGTGTGCGTCGGCAGCGAAGACAAGTTGAAACGCAGGCGGCGGTGGCAGCGCAGGGAGGACACCATCGGCGAACACTTTTAAAAGCCCTCTCATGAATATTAAAAAGGCCGCTGGCAGTCGGCGGCTCGGCTAGGAGTTTGCAAACCAGCGTAATGTGTCTGTTTGCGTTGAGGAAGCGCTCAGTCCGGATATCAATTAAATCAAGCGCCGTCACTCTGATGGCCCTCTCAATGGAGGGACAGCCCATTCCCGTCTACACATCAGCTCAGCTTTGTGTCAACCATCCATCTCTCATCCTCCCCTCCACCCCCCCACACCCAACCCCTCCACCTCCGTTAGCTCGCTCCCCTCCTCGTCTCTCAAGCAGCCGGTAACCGAAGGCACAAATTACTCTCCCCTCCACCTTTAACTCCCACTAAATCTTTCGCCTTTTCCACTTTGCTGAGCCGGGATATTTTATTCCTCCATCAAATATGCATCCCATTAATTAAGTTAAATTACTCCTGACTGCCAAATATCCCTTGCCCCGATGGGTGTCAACACGGAAATGCACGACTGTGAACCCGCGGTGACACGGCCCCAACACTTAAATGTGAGTTACGGCCCTTCGCGGAGCCCCATCCACGGGCAGATTACCAGACACTTTGGGCTGCTGGAATTAAGCGCCGCTCGCTCCTTCCCTCCTCCACCCAGCTTTTTAATAAGAGCACAATGGATGACACGCGCACTTCTGACAATGAGCGGACTGATATTTTAATTACAGCCCTTTTTTCCATCTGCCTCTCACTTCATCTTTTAATTGCAGTTGTTAATCATTTATTAACTTCCCTCTCTCTTTATTTTCTTTCCCCCCAGAAAGCGCAGTGCTGTCGAAAAGTATTCCTTTACCTTTAATTTTTTTTACACATTTCGTCCGGTTAGGAACTCAGACTTTTCACACATTTAAGGCGACCTTTCAAGGTCCATCTGGATGCACCAGATGGTATTTAAGGCATCAGAGTAAAGGGGGCTGGACGCAAGTGAGTGCCACACTTTCCAGATTTTATTTGTCAATATAATTGAAACCTTTTGCAGTTGTTCGGCCCTCAAAGTTAGGGTTGGGACCATGTTAGGAGCAGCAAATCAAACAATGTATTCAGTTTATATTTCTGAGGTTTGGCCCACCCATTCCAATTTTCCCCCAGTTCCGATTTCTTTATAGCAAGGAACACAACGCATAGCAGAGAGAAAAAACTGGAAGTGAAGGAATCTTAAACTTATCTCTGCGTCAAAGCTTAAATCTCGGACTATTTCCTATTTTGTGCAAAATCACAACAAATGGTGCATCAAGGTACTTGCATTTGGTCAATGGCAAAGATAAGGGCCAACCAAGGGAAATTATGCCAGTTTTGATTCATCGATCTGTAGTTACAATAATTTTAAAAATTAAACAAGACAACATATGGGCTGCTGATGCTGTTTATCTTGTCACCACACGCCCTTTTACATGACTTTCTGCTAATCTTTGTATGCCCACTTAGGGTAACGCTGCTATTCAGTTGCTGCCTATCACATGAAACTCTATTAGAATTGTACTTCTTGGTTTTAAGGTGACAAAAAAGGAGCGCTCAAAAAAAAACGGAAACATACCTAAAATGATTTGACCGGCTTTACGGTAGGAGGTTTTGCCTCCTTTTATTCACTGGTGGAGAACGCGGTGGGATTTCACTCACTTTTGCAACAAAAGGAGCAGAAACGTTGGGGACAAAAGAAGTTTACTTTAAGTAAAGTAATTACTTAGGTCATGCACAGCTCACACAACAGCCTCTTAAACTGAACAGTCCTCAAGAGCTGTAAAACACACCATTAGGAGCTCATGTGCAGCGTCGCCTCCTTACGTTAACTACTGATTTGGCCGCTTAGAGTCTGGACCGAGTGTTTGTTTTGCTTCGTCTTTGATTAGAGGAAAAATGGTTTGATTATGAAGCCCCCAGGCCCCTGTTGTGGGCCCGCGACAGAATATGAGACCGTTATTAAAACCTAATGGGACTGAAATGCTGACGGAGAGTTCTCCCTTTGTCTCTTGAGCTCAGAGATGCTGAGTGGGGTCCTCTTCCGATTTTTCAAAAGAGTCTTTTACCCAACCAGAAACGGACAGAGCAAACAGACTATCTCCCTCAAGTACTCGGGCGGCGTAATTTGAAACACAAATTTAATAACGCTCATTGCCTCTTTCGCTCGCTGTTGAGCTTTACAACCCAAACATAACTAATGAAGCCATGTATTTTCTGTCTCTTCTGCTGAGAGTTACCTGTTAGGACACGCAGCTTATGAATATATAAAGTCTGGGGATTTTTTTGCTTCGAGGTAAAAAAAAAAAAAAGTGAAAACGGGCCGCGGGTCTGCACTGATGCATCAGCGCTGTCTTGAGTTTCTTTCCCCTTTTCCTTTTGCCTTTCTCTGTGTGAGCAAGTGTGCCCGGGTTAGAGTGTGTTTCTATTGCAAAAAGCATTAATTTTACAAACATCAGCCCAAGGCTACTAAACACATCCAATCCATTATGCCGCGCTTTATCGTGTTATGGTGGTGGTGGTGGTGGGGGAACGGGCTGTAAAGCTGTCTCGGTCATAAAGAGCGATCGCGGCGCCGAGTCAAACCAGAACGCACAGCTCTCCGAGCGCTACGCGCAGCCCTCGTTATCATCAGACTTGCTCCGTCACATACTTAACCTTTCCGGACCAGCCTTTCTGCATTATTTTCCAAATGACCTTTAGCGCTACTTCTTTCATTCCCCCCATAATGGCGCACTAGATTTAGTTAAACGCATTAGAGGCAAAATGTGTTTATTTTGGTGAAAGGGGGCTCCGCGCTGACTGACAAGGACCGCGTCCCCACAGCGACACTCTGAAGTCTCGGAGGCTGTAAACGTCGTACATCTTCCTGGTAGGACGAGCCAGGTGCTGCGTCTGAGGAAGAGAAATTATGGCAGGCAGCTCAAGCAAATAGATGGGGAATTCTTCTTAAAAGTTTTGTTTGTGAATATATTTTTTTTTCTCCCATTTAAACTTTTGACAGATTGTGAGTTACTGTGTGCTCCAGGACCCTCAACAATTATCACTAGAATACCTAAAATAACATGGAAAATCAACAACATCTCAAATTTACAATTGTAGTAGCAGCAAAAACCCTTTTTATACAGAATAAAAGGATTGGTGCTTCTGAAACAAGCTGCTCATTACGCTCATCCGCATGCAAATGTTTACTAGCCTGGCCATAAACCACCGTAAACACGGCATATCGGTCTGGAAAGCCGTCGGTAGAGTCCGATTTCAAAGGCAGGACTTACAGGGTCAGTGGAAACAGGTTTGAACCAGTCAGATAGCTACGGATGGGTCGCAAACTACAAGCAACGCGCTCGGTGTTAGTCCTTAGAGCAGCCAGTTGTTGAGCTTTTAAAGATATATCCAGCCTGTATATGTTGACTGCTCACAGCAACTGGTGAGGGAGGGGACACGAACCCCTTGGCACTTTATGTGACTGAAAAAGGAACCCAGTACTGTCAACGTCATTTTATTGAAACTTAAATAATTTCTCTGACAACAACACAGATGTTATTGGTGATTTGGAAACTGACTTGTCCTCTGTGTCTTTGTGATTTCTAGTGATGGACTGCCATCCTGTACAGATTGCACCCTGCCTCTCACCCAAAGACCGCTGGAGATAGGCGGCAGCAAACTACGAGTGAAAACAAGGAAACGGGTCCAACTCCGGCAAACACTCTACTTCTGAATTATCTGAAATGATTTGTGCGGGTAAGTTTAGACGAGAACCTATTTTCTTATAGATGGTTGCAGAATTAGAAAAAAAATAAAATAAAAACAATAAAAAAATCAACAAACTTCTGACCTACCCGAATGCCTGGTTGTGTTGTATTTCTTACTTTGAAGATTCGATAAGACAAATGAGCCTCTGTTTTGTAAACTTTCATGAGAAAATAAATGTAATAAAAATAAAAATCGACGCCATGGATTATGACCAACTAACAGAAAGAAGGTATAAATGACAAATATCTGTCAGTTCCATTTACCTTACAGGAGTGGTTAGGAGTGCACATCTGAATATTAAGGTGGGATGTTCTTCTTATTAAATAAATGTACTCAAATTAAATGTTGGATTTAAGAGAAGATTTTAGAACGGGATTATTCTACGGTACTTAAAGACTTGTTTATTTTACTGTGTTTTATACCTCTTCAGTATTTTCAAGATTCTGACAAATGTTTTTAGACAGTTGTTTAACATGTTACACATCTGGGTCAAAAAACATTTTAATTCATTGGGTTTTACGATCAGTATATTCCGGATTCATGAAATAACACAATGCTTGGCAGGCTCCTAAGCCAAAGAAGGGGCTATCTGAAGGGCTACTTCATCACCTTTTTTGGCATCCAACCAACTTATTTCGCGTATTTTTCAAAATATAAAACAGGATTACTGTATTAAATATGGACTCTTTACCACACAGCTTGTGATTTGTGATGCTGTTTTTATTTTCAAAAATGACACTTTATTTAGTGTTTAAACAAGAGTTTAATAAGCAACAAGCCAAATTTAAAACCCTGATCGCGGAGAGTCTGGAGGCCGGGAATGCTGTGAAATTGCCCGTTTCAGTGTTTGAAAGAGCATTTATCTGCAAATTCTCAGTGCAGCTGCAAACTACATCCACCGCCATGGCAATGTCAGCGTTTCAATGGCAAAGGACTGCCAGGATGCAACATTTGATTACATATCAGATGCCATGCATCGACTCTCTGCATGCCAATAATATATCTGGCAAGTTGGACCCTCTGTAACTGCCCTAACTGCACAAAATATGTATATATTAGTGGTAGAGATGCTAAAACTCACAGAAAATTGTGGGGAAATTGCAATGATGTAAAATAAGAGAAAGAATTGTAATTGAAATTGTCATGTCAAAACTCAGCAACAGTATCACAATTACATTATGACATTGTGCAGGTCTTTAAGTCACTTGGGGGGAAAAAAAACTAATAAAATAAAAAATAAAGAAGCTCTTTCAGAAATTCAGATTTCCTTCTTTTAGATGATATAAGAAGGGGAAAAGATCTGATAATCTAACATTTTTCCACACCCTGTTTTCCACCCCATACTTATTCAGACTTAAAAAAAAATAAATCAAAGTCCACACTTAATATTAACTGTGAAGGGACCCTGTCCCCAAGTGTGTGGAAGGTGCTGTAAGCCACTGGGGGCCACACTGGGTGACTCTTTAAAAGCTCCACCAGCAGCACAGATGCATAGCTGCCGCATCGCTCCACGATCCCTCAGTCGCCTGGAAGGAGCAGCTCCTTTCACAGTCTTGCTGTATGCGCGGAGGGCGGGGGGGGGGTGCTGAAGGGATCTTTGCGAAATCACTAATGTACGTGATGATTAAGTGTAACTCAAATACCGAGTGTGTTGTTCATAGGCCTGACAGCCCGTAATTTGCTGTATTATATTGTGCGGTTTTAATTGCACGCCACCAACGTGTCCCTCTGACACGTTATGAAGCGATGATGTACAATTATTTCGGGGCGGCAGGAGATCAGCGGAGTGACATTATAATCATCCTCATAGGGATCCCTCTCTTCATCTGCAACAGCCATTAATGTTATAATGGGAGGAAGGAAGGAAGGAAGCAGGGAGGAAAGAAAAAAAAAAAAAACATAAAAATAGTTCTCAGGGACTTCTAACCAGAATCTGTTTGAGGATTATAGAGAATCGCGTCGAGGGGGAGAAGGAGAGGGGTGTGGACAGACAATAGAGGGGCTGAGTTAAGTGACGGCTTTCTCTGGATAAGCAGCGAGCTAAGATGCTCCTCCACTGTCACCGCCGGGCCCCACGCTACTCATACAGGCCCGGGCATTAAGGCACATTACAAGCGGATGAGCCACGCAGGGCGGAACTGATGGGCTATTCTGGGAACAAACCAGACAATCTCACAAGACATAAAAAGCCTGACACGAGCCGGCCCCGGCCTGTTAACAGTCACATCATACGCGCGACATGAAATCACCACCACATATATGTGGGGAGCGGGAGAAACGCAAAACTTTTTGGCTGGGGGAAACTTTTTACTGTGTTGGTAGAAAGATGTTGGTTTTGGAGGGTTGCTGAAATTTCTCAAGTGACACTTGGGGAGGAAGGGGAAGGGGGGGTGGGGAGGAGGGGGGCTCGTGACCCATAATCATAAAACGCCAATCCACATGAGGACAATCCGAGTCCACGGCGGTGCTGCCTCTGCTAGCAGAGCCCGAGCCGAGATATTAAACCGATGCTTCAAAGCATTTAGACTGTTTATCCATAATTTAACACTTACAACAGCACTGGACGCCCGTTGCATCTTTAGGGAGGACAAGAGAGCGGGAGCTGGAAATGCTGAATCCACGGCCTTTCTGCCAGATGATGGAGGAGAGGAAGAGGAGGCTCATTAAGTAGCCAGGCCCTACTGTGGACAGAAAAAAAAAAAAAAAAAACACACACACACCAGGAGGAAACGCAAGACTCTGCCATCCTTTTTCCTTTTCTTTTAACCAATTAAATTTGAAGAATCTGATCTCGCATGCTAACGGCCAATTTGTGTTTTTCTGCTGGTTTTTAGATCTAAAGAATTCTTTATAGGCAAATTAAGACAAATAAGGGTTTTCAAAAATAAAAACAAAAGTAAGCAGATAGATGCGTAGGACAGCAGACACATTCGATCCTTGCAAAAGTTTTCACGCCCCACCTTTTTTTTCTTTTTCTTGTGGGGATTTCGTGTCATAGACCGACCTAAAGTAGTACATCATTGTAAAGTGGAAGAAAAAGTTTTTTTATGGAAATAAAATCTGAAAAAGCGTGGCGTGAATTTATATTCAGCCCCTCAGTCAATCATTTGTAAAAAAAACACCTTATGTGGCAATAACAACTATAAGTCTTAGCAGTTTAGCTTATTTACAGCTTTACAAAAAAAGCTCAAACTGAGTAAGATTAAACGTAGAGAGCTATAAACAGAAATAGTCAAACCTCAAATTCTCAGAACGATTTAGGCTCTTTACCTTGACTAGGCCATTCAAACACATGATTATATTTTGATCAGAACTGGTCCAGTGTTGCGCTTCCCAGAAACACACGAGACTTTCACCGGACAGACTCACTGCCTGGATGTGTACAACCAGAAAGTAATAAAGTTGTGCACACTCCCGATATGAAGCTAGCCGCTGCACAGACCCTGAGCACGCTGCGTTTCCTTTTATTCAGTCCCCTTCTAAACAGACTTGTTACTTATTATTACCTATCCTGGTAAATATGAAACAAACAGAGCAATACAGCATGTGACTCTCTTTACAACATACAGCATGATACACCAGTGTGAAATGGTTACAATTAAAACCTCTTTAGAGATGATGGTTGGTTGGGTAAACAATTGTTTGTAAGGTGAGGTTATTGACTTTGTCTCTAATATCGTACCAAACACCGCAGTTTCATTATAGTTTTTGCACAAAAGTTCAGATCCTGTTGTCACAAGTATTTCTTACCAGAAGATATGTTTGGTTTTCCACATTTCCTCAGTGCCTTACGTTTCTGTCTACCAGCATAAAAAAAACGACTACATAGCCATGAAATAGAGCGATATGCTGCTTTTTGAGATTTTTAAAAACATTTCTGAACTGGTCCGATAACATTTGACATGCCCATTTAACCATACTTTTCTCACAAGGCTCCTCATTCAAATCCAGGCAGGCACTTTCTGCCTAACATTCGCCATCCACCTCTCTCCTAGCATTCAGTGTTCGTGTTTTCATCACATTCTGGCCAGAAAAAATTTTAATTTTCAACTTTTTTATGTTATTATGCCGCAAGCTGCAAACTATTTCCATCACCAATAGCTGTCCTATCCATAGATTCTCCCACCTGAGTGGTGAATCTCTGTAGCTCCTCCAGAGTTACTGTGAGCCTCTTGACTTGTCTTGATGTTTTTTGTTATTTGTGAAACATTTTGAAAACAATGTATCCTTTTCCTTAAAAAAAATGCATAAAATCCATTGACACTTGTGGAAACAGCCAAGGGACATGAACACTTTCGCGAGCTAATAACGAAAGAAGCAAATGAAACAATGAGACAGCAGCCCAGCCCCAGCCTGCGAAGTGAAGTGAATGGTGAGCAGGACGCTGAACGCGGTAATCAGGTTTGATTGGCAGCGTGGTCAAGGGTTCTAATCTGTCGTGGCCCTGGATTTGCATTTCTTAATTAAATGCCAAAACAATATGATCTTTAACTATCAACAACTCCCCCTAGGTTCCTGAGAAGCGGAGAGCAGCGGCGGGCAGCTGCTAAAGTGAGGTGGACAGCCGAGATGCGGCACATCCATTCATTCAAGGAGTCAGAGGCGAGGGAATCTTCCGGTCTGGGTGTTTAACAAGGAAGACGTGGCAATCAATGGAAGAGGAGGACACCCCCCCCACCCCCACTCCCTCCATTGCTTCAGGAAAAAGAAACAAGAAGAAAATGATCAAGACAAAACAAAATGGCAATAAACGCCACGCAAGATGCAAGGGAAAGCATGTAGTTTATCAATGAATAATGAAACCGTAAAGCTGCATTGCATAAAAAAGGAGCCTAAACAAAGTGTTGCGTTAATTGACATGATGAAGTGTGATTGCATTTAAAAATCCCCTAAAACATCCGTTTGCTGAAGTAATACGCCCCGCCTCATTCGTATCCGCGGCTTAATCGTTCCATGATCTCACTTTTCTGGGTCACCCCCCAAAAAAAAACCCAGAAACGGCTAATAAAATCACACATTACACCTGATCCATGGCCATCCATTAGCACCGAGCTTTATATTCAGATTAGGGACGAATCAAAGTGTGAAAAGTTTGGAGGGGGGTGGGGTGGGGGGGGGGGGGGGGGGTTGTAAGAAAGGCGAAGCCGGGTTATGTGTATGTATGGCTCTGGCCTTAATGAGGTTGTTGCCGGGAGTTTCTTTGTGTTTGCTGCTCTTTAGTCAAGCCGAGGGATGGCCTGGTGATCAGTCAGTCCTGAAAGCACACACAGGGCCGATTTGTCACCGGTGGCTGGCACTGGCAGCACGCGGCTCCTACAGCCGCATGATTTGTGAAACCAGGGGCTGTATTTAGTAGTCCCATTTAAAAGCATATTGGAGAAACCGCTCCAATTGCACGTGTGTGTGCGTGCGAAAGCGAGACGCTTGGTCAAAGCCCAACATATTTGCTGCACTTGGGAGAAGTGGGTTTTCAGATGTGCGGTGGTGGCGATGGGGGTGAGGGGTCTTGTGAAACATGAGCCTCTCCTCTCATTAAAGGAGACGCTGTGTTTAAAGCAAAGCTTGTTGGCTCCTGCTGTAATATGTTTGCGAACATCAGCGGGAGCAAATAAACACATTTGCTCTGCTCGGCTTTGGAGCAACAAAAAAAATAAAAAATAAAAAAATAAAAAGATCCGCCTGCAACCTACAGACCGAATGAAACCGTTTCCACGGCATCGCAGCTAAAAGCTCTCGTTCTACACGTGTGTTTTAGCGGCATGTGTCTTCATCTAAGACACCGCGCACCTGCAGAAGCTTCGTGGCGAAAAAATAAATAAATCTTAAAGCCGAAAATCCCACAATTTACTCTACTCCCCGGCTGCGTGTTAAACAGCTTAACACGTTTATTTGAACATGGCAAAGCTGTGAGGAGGTCTACCACGGGAATGGAGGGAGCTGAGCACAACATATGGTCAACATGCAGGGGGTACCGGGTACCGCCATAACAGCCGTACTCCTGAACTACTGGGTATTTATAGCCTTGTGGTAACCTGCATAAACTTCCAATTAGGATTATTTGTACAGCTGGCAAAATAATCTCCTCACCTTATGTTGGGAGGAACGTTGACATGGAGCAATCTTTTTTTCCCCCTTTATATCAAAGGCCAGCCATCCCATGTTCACACGTTATTTGGGCATTGTGATATTATTTTTGGATTCCTGATACTTACACAGGAAGCAGTAAGCATATAGAATATATAAATAATGTAAAGTGTTTCCCTTTATAGCCTAATTAGTCCATTTCTGTCAAAGGCTGTTTTGGACCTAATACGGATCAGAATCTTCTAGAACAGACATTTGCTCATACAAAGTCCCATCCCAAAACGTCATTAATATCAGTGCCATGTAAAAACATGATAACACAGTCAGTGCATGGCATTAGCTTACAATAAAAGCTACTTTGTTCACAAAATTATTATTTTTTTTTACATATATTTTGGGAAATCTAGGAATTCCCATTTTCTGGTTACCACAACTGGAACAAAGGTTTCCCGGATCTCAAACTGTGTTTGAAAGACATTTTTAAATCAGGGTAGAATGTCCCGGTCCAGAATTAGCTGGCCCATATGTTACCTCTTTCATAAGTCATATCAAATGGCAAAAATCATAAACTGTTTTTAAGACTCTGTTTAGTGTAAAATGATCAAGTTTGATCAGACAGAGTACATCATACGTTTACCAGGAGACGATGAAATGCAGTCCAGATGCCCAAAATGTGTGTGAACTAAATAAGCCTTTAGTTCAGCTTGGATAGGAGAAACAGATGTCAGCGTTAGCTCAGTGGCTAATGGTTAGCCAGTTCTCTCACGCTGTTTGTAAACCAGTCACTCCGTTAGCGTCTCCTTTTTCTATTGAGTCCCTGAGATGAAGATACACGACCCCTGTAAATTATTCGCTAGTAAGAAACCCTATTCATCGCCTCAATCATCGCCACGGAGGCCACTGAAGAAGAACTATTTCCTTCTCATTTCAACATACAAATCCCTAACACAGACACAGGCTCCCGGCCTTGAAGCTCTTCCCTACATATCCACAAAGTTGCATGCTGATAGCAACTGAACAGCGCTTCACTTTGACTACACATTTTGTGTTTTAATGTCGCAAAATTTCATGCCACGAGACGTTGTTTCACTCTCATTCCCACGTAAATGTAGTAAAATAACACCGCATAAGTAGTGATTGTGTAGCACTTACCTCATTAACCAGTGCGGCTCTCTCCCAACAAGAGTTGCTACTGGTCAGCATCAAAATGTTGCTCAAGCGTTATCATTTGATTTTTATACATTGAAGATATATTTGACTCAACCTAAATGACTACAGTCTTTAAGAAGTGTCCATTTTGCTCCTTCTGGCAACACTTTGCTGAAGTGTTCGGGTAACATTAGCATGTTTACTCTCTTTTTTTTTAGATGACTTGTTGATAATTTAGCTCCTAACATATTTCAGTGCAGTCTCAGTCATCTGCAGACACAAATTACAGAAAACGCTGTTCTTCTGCATCATTTACGGTTTCTCCCATGACTCTGGGGATATCAGACTTAGGTTGGAGCACAGCGTTCAGAGCAGGTAGAGACAAGAGAGGAAGGTGCAGCATCCAATACTGTCTTTGTCTCTATGAAGATTAATGTAACGGATGAAAAACACTGGCAGGGTAATGGAAACCCCAGAATTGGTAAATATACAAATTATCGTGCATGGCCCAATATTTGCTCGTTTCCTTGTGAAATAAGCCGTGGTTAATAAACATGGATGCTTAAAATGCAGCCCCACCTGTAAAGGGACTCCTTCACACCAGCCAAAACTATGGCAGCTGTTGTAGATATCGTTTCTCTGGAGACATTCCTACAAGTGCCACCTATTCATGTAAAAGTTTGTTTATTCAGCACCTATGTGTGAACTGATTCTTTGATATCTGACAGAAGGCAAGAAGCTAACCTTAAATGTGAACGGTTACCTTTCCAATAAGCTTCAACAATGGAAAATTTGGTGACCTTTTAAAAAAAAAAAAAAAAAAAAGCAGAGATGCCAAAAAAAATTGCTTATGACAGGCTTATGAAAAAAGAAGGTTTTTTTTAACAACATAAAAAGCGGCTCTTGTCACTCACCCACAAATGTCACATTTGTACTCTCGCATCCCAAGATGCCTCTTCACGTGGTTCCTGGCATCTCCCAGCTGAGCAGTAGCAAAGTTACAGATCTTGCACATGAAGGGCTTAGATCCTGTCAAACAGATCAGATGCAACAATCAGGAAAAGAGGAAGAAGGAAAAGGCAAAAAGAAGACGTGAATCTCTAATTTAGGTCCAATAAAAACTACCGTCCAACTTCAAGTGCCAAGCAGCTCTCCTTTCACTCTCTATCTATCCTTGTCACTCTCCTTCATCTCTTACCTACTCTTTCTTTGCCTGTGGATGTGTAAATTGGATTCCAAAGGTCAGGGCGAATACGTAAATCAATTCTGGGTGCAGTCGCTACCTCCCATTCCATCATTAAAGCACTAATCACTCTGGCGGGCTTCACAGGGAGGTTTCCTCCTAATTATTGTCATTAATAAGTCCGGAGGGCGGGGTAGCGTTTGAGAGAGTGGCAAGGCTTCTCTTTGCCATCCATCATTTAACCGCAGAGTAGTGAGGGCAGATGCCTGTAGTATCTATGTGATGCATGAACAGTCAGCAGCTCAACTTTAAGGGGACATTATATCTAAAATAAAAAAGTCACTTTATCTGATATTGAGGGGGTACATTTGCCGGTTTGAAGACGAGACAACCCTGAGTTTAGGGGATTTGGGAGTGCCCTTTAGGTTAAAAGAACATCTTCCTCAATTATAATCTGCAGAGGATGTTTGTCGTTCTTATATAGCTGTGCTCATAAGTTTACATACAGTGGAAGAGTTTCTTTTCTTTCATTCATGGTTGGATGAAACCACTTATTATCAAGCATTCGTGTTTGCTCGTCTACCCAAAGGACCCTGATCAAAAGGTTGCTTTGATCCGCAGAATGAGACGACCACTCCGGATCCTTCAACTTCTTCTTGCTTTACCCTGTCACTGGTGGACTTGGCCCCGGGTCTTGGATCATTGTCCATGTTTGTCCCATGAGCATCTTCAAAGCAGATAACAGCAAGCTTTCCTCCAGTATTTTCTGTTATAATCTTTTACTCATCGTGCTGTCAATTTTGACCCCATTATTGGGTCAAAAATCTCCAAAACATCAGTGATCTGCCTCTGTGTTTCACAGTAGGAAGGGTGTACATTTAATGATAAATGAATCTTGTTGCTTCTCTTCTTCTCCTCATGAACTGAAAGTTGTTTCGTTTATCTGCTGTGCCTTTGGTGTACTAAGAATAATCTGAAAACGGGTGCTGTGAGGCCCAAGCGGCTCACAGATATGGACACTACGGCAGATGTCAAGGCCTTCCCAACACCCTAGTGTTTACCTGCTTCATTATATGACGCTCTGCATCAAAATTAAAATCTGTACACTAGAGTCTTGACATTTTTATAGCTATAATCAGCTGTAATTATCATTTATTTAGGTTAATCAAACATGAGAAAAGTGAATAAAAAATAATAAAACTATGAATTTAATCTGCAATAGCCCTTGTAAACATGTCATCATGGTCAACTCGCCTTTATAGGGTTTCTTCAATTGTTTTTCTGTATAAATATGAATTATTTTCTCATTGTAGTCTTTTTTTTTGTTTTTGTTTTAGTATTCCTGTTTGTCTGTGTCGAGTTAAAAACAGCACAGTATAGATAAAGGCTTCGCTGTAGTTCCATTAGTGGCAGACCTTTTTTTTTTACACCATACAACAGTAAAACATAGTATGTTCTGACTGAAGGTACGTAATAAGAATCTACTAATGACCGCTGCATGTCAGCCACTGTTCAAGGCCAAAATGCAGTGGAGAGAAATGTAAATATTTGACAGCTAGGGATAAAAACTACAACACGACGTCTAATTTTACAGAAACACCTATATAAAAATAAATAGGAGTTTACCTAGCCTTCGCAAAATCCCAAAAAGCTGTCCCCAAAAAGCTGCTATTTCATACACAGATTAAACATATGCGTATGGTGAAGTGAAATGTATAATTTGTGAGCGGGCTAAGCCGAATTCAGGCTGGCATGACACAGTGCGACACTTCAGTCCAAGTGGCAGCCTGGTTTGACATCCACGCACTCGTCTTTGAGCAAACCCTCTCCCTCTGCCAGTGAATATCCCAAGACGTTCTCCAATATTTATTCCAGGGGCAGCTGCTGATTTGATTAAGCACTTTGTGTAGATTACTAATTCGTTCATGCACGGTTCACTTGCTGTGCGCTGGAAGTACGACACATCGAATTTTACGCCAGTAACGAAGATTGAAAGGCAAGCTTGTGCTAACAAGGTCCATAAACACAAGGGACAGGGGATGAGGGCGGGGTGGGGGGGTGGTGGGGGGGTGCACGCATGGCCGGCCTCTTCATTTCACATGTCTCTGCAGTACACTACACAAATATTTACATAGCCATAAACACGGGAGCTAATAAAGACAGAAATACCTATTATAGCCCCAAATGGAGCTGCAGACTTCACACCCAAATGTTGAGAAATCGCACACAACAATCCCATCATCGACACTTAACAAAAACAAAGAGACAGTCGCGCAGGGTCACACCACACCCACCATCACACCTACATGCAGATTCAGAGCCCCACCTCACAGCCGTGCGGGTGCATGCAGACGAGCTAGTTCCCTAGAACACTTTTGCCACTGAAAAACAAAAGAGACAATCATCCCTTCTTCCTTCTCACTCACACACTTTCAGACACATCCAAACGAAAGTTGAGAAGTGAGAGAGGCGCGTGGGGAGAAGATTGGTCCAGATGGCTGGCTGAGCATGAAACATGGCAGTACGGAGAGAGAGAGAGAGCGAGAGAGAGAGAGAGCGATGTACCGTCGCCTCCTCCCCACCGTTCAAACATCTTATCACATTAATACTCCACCACTCTACTTAAACAGCCTCCCTGAAACTGAAATTGACCATCAATGCGGTGTCATGTTAAATTAATATTGCCATCCACACAGGGGCAATGTGGCTGCTGCACATCCCAGATGAGACAGAGAATGACTAATTCATTTCCTGAGAGGAGACAGAAACCTCATGCGATGTTTCACCTCACATATCCTAATGTCTTAAGATTTTTTATTTGTCTGTTTTTTTCTTTGCTTGCCACACACTTCTGCCGTAGTCTTCTACTTTCAGATTTGGAGGGAAATAAGAAGAAAAAAAAATGTCGATTTCACGTGAATAAATCACCGTGTGCTCATGTTTGTCCCATTTCTGCCCGACACATTGGATTGCAACATACTCGCATAAAGTTTCTTTCAATCTCTTGCCAACCTTTTGATTTTTTTCCCGCTTACAGATATCTCTTTTTTTTTTTTTGAATAAAAACGAGTCGATGTGAATTTTAGCCCGAGAAATATAAAACATGATCCTTAATTGAAACGTTTCACCTGTTTCTGAAAGTACCAAAGTGTGAAAAGTGCCTCCGTGAGAAGCATTTCTTCCCGTGTGCTGCCACAAAGTTGGTGGAAGGTTTTTGTACATAAAGCCAAGACAATTTAAAAATGCAGCAGCGTTTTTCGCAAAAAAGAAAAGAAAAAGAAAAAAAAAAGTGTGAAATATGTTAATACGGCGCTTTCACATGTGACAAAAATGACAACAGACATTAAATAATGATGCAATGGAGCCTGAAATATTTTGACATTGAGAGGATCGTATGGGTAAACTGCAAAGGCGTCCTCCTCTTCCCTTCACGCAGCTGTTTTAACACATCCCCTTGCTGCCAAATGCTTCTTTTATTCTCTCTCGGCATCCAGTATATGGTTTTACAAATCCTAAATAAACCGTGGCACATGACAGTAACTTTGACAAATAAACTGTTTTTGCATACAAACAGAGGTCAAACTTCATCTCTTCTTTTTAAACAAAGCTGATACCAGATACATAGATGGAAATATGGCTTGGCAAGATGTTGATCACTACATTTGATGTATTTGAAGGCAACACTTCAAACACACCATTTCCTTTTGGTACAATTTTTTTTTTTTAATCTATAAATTAGCAATGATAACAGGGAGAGAATTATGGACATCCACAGCCTGGTTGGTGGTTGGATACAATTCTCTGATTGCTAAAGGTGCCTAGCCCTTCCACTGAGATCAAAACTGGTACGCAAGAGTAAACACGATAGGAATGTCAAAAGAAAATCCTACTGCTCAGAAAGGGGACGTGTTCTGTGGCTGTGTTTTGGTTCAAAAGGTGCGCTTTAACCCAAGAACAAAAGCTAAAGATCTTTTGAAAACGCTGGCTGAAGCGTCAGTTTCCACAGTTAAAGGAGTAGCGACACGGGACTAAAAAGGCCACCCAGGGAGCAAAGTAGCCATTACTCCAAAACAGCAACATAAAAAGTCAGATAAGAGTTTGCAAACATACTCAAGGACAAAGACCCAAAGTTCTGTAGAGATGCGCAGTGGTGTGATAGAGCTAAAGTTGAAGTGCTTGGCCGTTACACTCCTTACATTTGGGGGGGAAAAAAGGAAGGACGTTTGCAAGCCTGAGATCACCTTCCCACCTGTTAGGTAAGGGGCGGACAAACGACCAAAATGTATGTATTGGAATGACCATCACCAAGTGCGTGACTCAATCTCTTTACGGGTCGAACTGAGAAGTTGTGTGTGAGAGGAACACGGCTTCCAAACCTGTCTCGGTTGCAGTAAGTTCTGTGAGGAACACAGCCACAATTCTGGCAAACTATGGTCAGAAAGCTGGGGAAATGCTCCAGTCAGTTTACAAGGCGATTCTGTCAAATCCGAAAAGTAATAACAAGGTCTTCCACACTAAAAAATAAATAAAAACTCTGCCATTATTCTTGAGGCAGGGTGTAAGGTAGACACCCTGTTTACTTTTAAGACTAGGCTTAAAACTTTCCTTTTTGACAAAGCCTATAGTTAGAGTGGCTCATGTTACCCTGAGTTATCTTTATAGTTATGCTGTTATAGGCTTAGGCTACTGGAGGACATTAAGATCTATTTCTCTCACTCTGCTGAGTTCTCCTACTGTTCTCCAATTTGCATTGTCTTTTTTCTCTTCATAGTAGGTACACCTGGTCTGGCGTTCTGTTAGCTGTGACATCATCCAGGGGGTAGATAATCTGCTATTACCATATAATATAGAAAGGATTCCTGGATCAATGTGTGCTTCTGTGCTTCTGTGCTTTTTCGTCTCTCTTGTTGTGTCTCTGCTCTGTCTTCTCTAACCCCCAGTTGGTCGAGGCACATGACCGTTCACACTAAGCCTGATTCTGCTGGAGGTATTCCTTCCCTGTTGAAAGGCAGTTTTCCTCTGCACTGTCGCTTTATGCTTTCTCAGTATGAGGGATTGCTGCAAAGCCATGGATAATGCAGACGACTGTCCACTGTGGCTCTATGGTCTTTCAGGAGGAGTGAATACTGCTTGTCAAGACTTGATGCAATCTGCTGGGTTTCCTTAGACAGGAAACTTTTTGACCAATTTGTATATTTTTCGTTGTAGACAACAATGCTCATGAATTATGGAGTTAAATAGCCAAAAAATTATTTATTATTTATTACTTAAGTCAACTGTATATTCTTTTTAAATGTTTATGTTTCCCCCCCCCCCATTCATTTAGTCTCTGGTCCAAGTATGGTGCATCTATTTGCATGGATGCTCGTCGAGTACTGCTAAACAACACTGAATGGTGAAAATGTATAAGCTTAAGTGTGCAACTGCGATATTGCAACTTTGTATATTGTTATTTTTTAATTCAACAGATTGATTTGTTTGTTGTTGTTTTTGTTTTCATTTAAATTGTCCATCCCAAATGTAAAATGATAAACTTAGCACAGAAAGCAAAGAAGTTTGGGTTTCGTCAACTTTCTCTGCTGTAACAATGCCTCTTTTCAACAAATCTTATTATGTTAGAAACCTTGCTCATTTCCTCTTGAAATGGTGCCACATTTGTAAGGAAAATACATTTGATCAGCAAAGTTCAGTATGTGGGTTGTAAAAATAAAAACTACATAAATTTCTCTGTCAATGCCAAGCAACTTATTCCGCTATGGACTCTTTTTGGATGTATTTTTTCTATTTGATTGGATTGTTGAAATTTTAAGAAATAAGGCATATTTCCAGTTGTGTGGGAGAACTGTACAACCCCAAAAGCCAAGCACCTACTCCTCATGGTGGTCACCATCTAGGTCACGTGCTGCTGTAGTACAGCATCCTAATCTCCACCCAGCATTTGTGGCTAGTTACCCATTATGGTTGTGTTGCTCCCTTTGGCAAAAGCAGCAAGCCCAAGCTGATCTCACCAGTCTTCATTGGGGTTTAGATAAGGACAGCAGACCGGCCATATTATGCTCTTCACTCCCAAATTCTGGAGGCCGTTTCTGTTAAGCCCTCTCTGAGAAAGTATTGACATCTTACTTGACCTCTAATAGAAGAGACATGGGGTTGCCACAGGTTGCTTAAGCTCAGTTTGAAATCATCTGCACTGAGATTGCCTCCAATGATGACAAGCATTGCTTTTTTTTCCCAGTGAGGTAGAGGCTACTGGACGCCATAATGCTGCCTCCCCCAAAACCTGTTCAGCTTGGCAGGGAGGATTTGGTAACAGTGCAAGCCAAGTCCTCACCTCTGGTGCTAAACCCACAAATGTAGGTTCTTACAGATGCAGCACCATTTAAAGGGAAATAAACAGGCTTTATTGTGGCAGAAGCTGACATGAAAGGTGGTAACCATAGGGGGAAAAAAACAGCCAAACAAATTTTTTAGTGCAAACACTGCAAACACAGACTAAACTAAACTAAAAATAAGTTATATTTTTCTTGAAATTAGTGTATTTGTTCTTTATTTGAGCAGGCAAATAAGATAATCTGCCAATGGAATAAGATTTTTCCAATCAAAATAGGAAGAACTCATCTCTATCAACTTATTTTAAGTGCATTATATCTAATTATCTTATTTTAGGGGTAAAATGACTCTTTCCATTGGCAGATAATCTTATTTTCCTGCTCAGATGAAGGACAAATACACTCATTTCAAGAAATTTTTTACTTATTTTTAGTTCTGTCTTTGCAGTGAAGTATGTATGAAAGGTAGTTTTGAGATAATTTCCCATTTTTACATCATAAAAATTGTTAAATGCAGTGTTTTTACAGCCACTACATGACCGTGTGTTTCTAAATGTCCATACAAAGAAAAACGTGATGCTTTGGGCGTTTTTTTTCCCTTTTCTTTGGCAGTTCTACACAGGGACACAAATCCCGCCCCACGTGTTAACTCCCATGCCTGGCACGTGCTCGCATTGCTCTAAGCCTCGATCGGAGGTCAGACAGCTCGCTTTGGTGAAAAAGTGACCAATTTAGCTCAAAATGCTAATTCCAGCTCATTGGCAAAATGCAAGCATGTGTACGGGTTTCCTTAAAGGGACAAATTGATAAATCTGTGTGCAGCCTCCCACCACCGTTCCCTGATTTCACTGATTAATCAAGTGAATAAAAACTAGGTCTTAATTAAAAGGATCTGGACGTGCTCCCTGCTCAGAAACTGGCAGACCCCCATCGTGCTGCTCCGCGGCCCCACAAACAAACTCTCAGAATGGATGGCCACCCAGGAAAAGGTAAATAATTCACTGTAATGAGGGAATTTAGCAATAATAACAACTGGCATATGCTGTCAAAACGAGGAGAAATAAGGCTTCTCTTTGAAACAGGACGCACACATAAAAGGGGAGATTTAATCGCGTAGGCAAGCAAACAGCTCTACTGGATAAAAACAAAACAGAAAAGTGTTTATTTGGAACCTCAGAGTGTGCCCTTGACTGGGTGCCATCTTTTGAGACCCCAGAGTCGGTACTTTCATTTTCTTAAGTAACACTAAGTAAGTGACCTCAAAACTCAAGAATTATGACACTGGGTAAAATTATGAATGCGTGTAGGCTAACCATTAATATGAAGAGTGTAGAAGCGAAACATTAATCATTGGGATTTAACCTCCACTTCTCACAGCTTTAAACTATTTGAGTTCAGCAGACAAGGTGGCAGGCGCAGGAACCATGATGTAAGATGGGTAAAATAAGACCGATGCTATTAGTCTTGGACTGAAGCATCGTTTCTCCCTTAAATGTGAGAACATTACACTGCAACACAATGTACTGACACACCTTGAATTGTGTGCGCTTTTCAAAGCTTGGGATGTTGTTTTATAATCTAACCCTGGTTTAAACCTCTAGATTCATCTCTGACTAATCTTCCGTGTTCCTCGGTTTTCACGATGCTCTTTGTTCACTTACGTTCTCTGATAAACATCTGAGGTCTACACGGGGCAGCTGGATTTATACTGAGATGAAATAATTACCGTATTAGTAGTAAAAAACACAAAAAAATAACACAGGTGGACTCCGTTTACTAATGTTATCTGAAGGCAACAGGCTTACTGTTTTTTTTTTATATATATATAATGTGGGCATCAATGTAAAGATGAATGAACAAAATGTAAACCAGATTTTCCTGATTTGTATTGTTAAATATACATTTTCTAAATCATGGAGCGATTTCCTTCCACTTCACAGCTATGCACTACTTTCATGTCAGTTCTCATTAAAATATATTGAAGCTGCTGGTTCTGATGGCAAAACGTGGAAAGGTTCAAGAGGTATGATTACAGGTACATCTTAAAAAAAAAGTATATTGTGGAAAAGTTCAATATTTCTTGTCATTTCATAAAAGTCAAACTCTTGTATAGATTTGTTAAACAGAGGGAAATATTTCAAGCCTTTATTTCTTGTCATCTTTTGATGACTGTGGCATATGGATCCTGAGCACCTGAAATATAGTGTCTCATTCAGTGTCTGAAACTAGAATATTACATAAGATTCAAAAAGGATATTTTCAAAACAGAAATGTCAGGCCTCTGAAAAATATGTTTATTTCAAAGCACCCAATATGTTGTTGGGGCTCATTTTGAATGAGGTACTGCATCAATGCAGCATGGCATGGAGGAGACAAGCCTCAGTTATGTTCTCCTCAGCTCATGTTTGACAATTCTGACGTCTCTGGACCAGGAGTGGCTTGAAACGAGGAATGCAAGAGTTTGCCTCTTGATGGGCGGGGTCCAGCCTTAGTCCACTCTTTGTGAAGCTCCCCAAACTTTGTGAATGGATTTTGCTTAGAAAGCCTCTCAATGGTCTGTTTTTCTCTGATCCTGGTTCAATGTTTCCTCCCAGTCGTTTTCCTTCCACTCAACTTTCTATGAATATGCATAGATACAGCACTGACAGAATAACCAGCATCTCTGAGGCTTGCCCTCCTTCTGGAGGATGTCAATGACAGTCCTCTGAACTTCTGTCCAGTCAGCAGTCTTTCCCATGATTGTTTATCCTACTGGCCCAGACTGAGAGACCATTAAGAGGCTCAGGAAATTATCATGTCAGCCATAATCATCCAAATTACATCAAAAGGGCAAGAAATATTTCACTCTATGTCTTATGAATTTAAGAGTTGCAGTTTCTGAACAGAGTGACAAACAACATTGATCTTTTTCACAATATTCAAATTTTTTGGGAAGCACCTGAACCTGCAAGGCACTTTATTGCCATTTGGTGACGAAACAGAATAAATAAAGTCAAGTCAGCAAGGAGTCAAGACAAAACTTTGAGTAATATTCATCAGGTTAGCAGATTAGCTAAGATACCCACTCAGACCCTCCGCCGTCTCCAAGTGGAAACCTCCTGTACTTTATCTGACTCCAAAAGGAGGCTTCACACGCCCACAAAGACACATGTACACACGCAGTAAACAGAGCACGGACTTCAATTAAAGTCCCATTAAAGTTTAGCCTGAAAGGGGGGATGGAATATGGGAGGCAGAGAGGGGCATTTATTGATGGCGCCCTCACATCTCGTTCCTGCATTAAGTTGATTTTAAAAGCAATTAATACACACGGTCAGGGAAAAGTAATGGAGCGCCCCGCGTTCTTAACCTGCCGGACGTCTCCGAGCCGAAGCCCTGACCAACGCAGCCCTGCTTTGCATTATAAATGACAAGATAAATCCTAATGGATTGGGGATAATCAGCTAGCCATGAAGGCTGACATATACACACAGACACATTCACCAGGCGTACAACCTCTCTCTCACACACACACACACACGTATGCACAAACATGGACATACAGACACCAGGGAAATTAAAGGCTTTGAATATGTCTGCATTGATTATTTTAAATTATTAGCCCACCTCTCTTTGGACCTCCAATGCTTTTAGCCTAAGCTTTAACACATTTACAGAGACTTATTGACTATAATTACAACTGAGTCTTGGTAATGGACACATCAATTATGAGTCGCACATGTCTCTGACCAAGCATTGCTCAGGAAATCCCAATCTGCGGTCCATTAGCGTCTCTCCTGTTGGTTTGAAGCTCAATCAGTCTTTACCTTCACCTCTACAGAAGGAGCTATTACCTGGCTGGAGCAGATAGCGGCCTTAACAATGGCCCGAGCTGCCACTGAAGAGCCTCTATCTGCTCATTTAATGCTGCTGCAGCTAAAAACAAAGACCTAATAGCTAAACAATCACGAAAGGAGATTATTGTTTTGAGACATTCAGTAAAACGTGTCACATTTAAGTGCTCGCAAAGGCCTCCAAAGAGCGCCGTACCTAATCTGCATCAGTTACAAGAGGGTTTAATAATGTATGCAGCTGCAAAGGAGCGTATTTGTAATACCGCATATGTAATGATGTGTTCAAATCAAGCATATTAACTATATGTTACTACTGTTAATGATATGCATCTTTTCAAAACAGGTCAAAAGTACGAAAGAGACGAAGACAGTGCTTACGTACCAGTGTGTGTGCGAATGTGTGCCAGGAAGGCCATGGAGTTGCTGCTCTTGCACACCTTGCCGCAGTATTTGCACACGCTGCCCTGGTTCTCCTCGCGCTCGCGGTTGATCTGCTCCGTGTCCTCCAGCACGTACTTGTTGACCTCCCTCAGGAGCTCCTCGTGTTTCTCCTTGATGTGGATGAACAGCTCCTGCTCCATCTCGAAGCGGTCGGTGCACTTCACGCACTTGAAGCTGGCGCCCCCCTCGGGCAGCTCCTCCACGCTGTTCTGCTCGTTGCGCAGATGGGCGGCGCTGGAGAGGTGCTGGTGCAGGTTGCTCTCGGTGTAGAAGGACTTGCCGCACACCAGGCAGTGGAAGTGCCTCTCCTTGGACGGGTGCTTCATCGAGATGTGGACGTTGAGGCCGCTGAGGCCGTCCGCCATGAAGCCGCAGTCCTCGCAGCGGATGCGAGAGCTGCTGCCTTTGGCTTTTTCCCGCGCCTTCACTTCCCTGGATTTGAGCTTTCTGACGAACGACAAGCTGGGGGACGCGACGCTTGACACTGATCCCCCAGTCAAACATACGACAGGGGCCTCTCCTTCCGGTGCCAGACCCTCCTGCAGTGCTAGCTCCTGCTCTGCGAGGGCCTTGAAGGACACAATACTGCCGTCGAATGGAGGGGCTTTGGACATCTGCATTTCGACAACCGCTACGTCTTCCTTTAAAGTCTCCTCTTCTGCTTGAGTGCACGCGGCCTTCTGGTGGTCTTGATGAGCAGACTCGTCTAATGGAAGCTCAAGTTCTGCAGCCTGCTCCACGGCCACGGCAGCTGTCTGGTTGGTCGACTCGGCTTCAGCGTCGCCAGGAGACGTATTAGCCGTTGCTTGCACTTCGACTTCACCACTGCCAGTTTCACCGACCACAACACGGATAATCTGTGCTGCGACCGACGACGCAGCTGGGCCGTCAATGCCACCAGATCCCGACACGTTCGAGGGGATTGGATGTTCACAGTCGGGGCTGGAGTTCTGCCCAGGAGGATCAACGATCTCGGCCTCTTTTAAAGGAAGTTCTGCAGCTCTTTGTTCTTTGCTCTTTTGCTGTTCCAGGTATATCTGACTCTTTTGCTTGTGCTTGTCAGTGCTCGCATGACGATACATTTCCCTGCTGGTTACGGCGTAGTAGCTGCACGCTAAACAAACATACTCAAAATCTTTGGTATGCTTTCTCTTGACATGAAGATGGAGGGATGGGATGGACTGGGCGACAAAATCGCAAAGGCTGCAAGCATTAACAGAGTCATACTTGCTTACTTGCTGGCCTGTGTCTGACTCGGTTTGCTCTTCGTCTCCGTCTTCTCCGTCGTGCTCTTGCTTTGTGCCGGTAGCCTGTGAGGCGGTAGCTGGTTCGCTGGTTGGCTCAGGCAGCGGCACGCTGGTGTCGTCCCTCGCCGGGTTCTTATTTGAACTCTGTTGCGCTCTTTTCACGTGTTTCTTCGTAAAACAGTGACGATCCATGTCTCCCTTGGTCACACAGCTGTAGTTGCACAGAGTGCAGCTGTAGCCATAGTCTTTGCTGTGTTTGCGGCGAACATGAACGCTGAGGTTGGTGGCGTTGGACACGACCAAGCCGCAGTATTCACAAGTGGTAGAAGACCCTTGTTTTAGTCTTCCTCGTTTCTTTGCGGGAGGTTCAAGCTCTGCCTCTTCCTCATCGGTCGGCACGGACACCGTTGCCTCTGCCCCCTCGTCGTTTTCTTCCTGTTCTTCGATCAAACTAGCCTCCCCTTCTTTGGCAACCACATGATCGAGCTGCCCTACAACATCGTCATCTCCCGCAACGTCTCTGTAGACTTTCTCAACACATTGATCAAATGAAGACACTTCGGAGGCTCTCGTTCCTTTCTGCTGCTCCATGTGGCCCTCGGACGACAGGTGAGCATTCATCCACTCTGAGGTCGCTGCGAAGAAGTTGCACACTTTGCAGCGGAACCACTCTAGGGTGGGGTGTTTATCACGAGCGTGCCTTTCCAACACCGCAGTGCTGCCCACCCTGAAATCACAGATTGGACACTGCACCTGGAAGCGGCCGAGAACGCGTTTTGATGGCGCCGCCTTTTCAGCGCTGCCACTCTCCGTGGCTTCCTCAGATCGGCCCGCATTCTCGTCCGATTCAACTGAAAAGACACAGAGATATCCCTCTTTTTAGTCTTTCTCAACATGTGCGGAAGTAAAAACATAACTGGTCACCAGCAGCTAGCATTAATATTTAATTTACTTAAAAATGGAATTCATATGTAAGGCTGCGGGTGTAGATATTTTCATGGATTAAGTATCAGCTGTGAACAGAAGCACATTTAATACTCACAAGTTAAAGGCACATCTTTGGCATGGTATCTCTGAATGTGAACATCAAGAGGAGACTTGTCCCGAAACTCGTGTCCACAGTAGTTGCAGGAATAAATGATCTTAGGTTTTGGGGTCCGCTTGCTCACTCTTCTCTCTTGGGCAGAGTTGGGTTCTTCTTGATTCGAATCTGGACCCTGGTTTTCATCCCCATCGTCTTCCTGGCTCTTTATGTCGGCCTCCTCTTGGACCTCACTAACATTTAGATTATTTACATTTTGCCCATGAGGTTGAGGATTTTTATCATTCACTTTCCCATGTTTTCGTGTGTAATGAGTTTTCAGTGATCTCGGGTACATGGTTGAGAAGCCACAAAGTTTGCAAACGTTCTCCTCATCGTCGCATCCACTGTGGGGCGATGGCCTCTCAGCACGCTCTTCCGTCTTATCGAGCTCACCAGCACTACCAAGGGAGACCCCTGTGGTTTCTTCCATCTCCAAGTCATCTGGCGGCACCTTCACAGAGTCGTTTTCAGCTGATGTGCTCTCAACATCCCCCTCTCCTAATACCCGTCTTTTTTCCATATCATATCCTGTGATAATTTCGCACAAATGTGAAATCCAGTGGTATCATCAAAACCGCATCAAAATCCTAAAGGGGGGGAAAAAAATAAAGAAATACAACACATTTATATGCGTTTATAAGTGTCTTGAACGTATCACTTTACAACAGCAAATAACCCCAGGAACCGAGGTTCCAACAATCCGGCCCCTGAGCCATTCGGGGCCTCCGACTGCAGTTCAAGAATGGTACAAATTTGACCGAGCAGCACAGTCGGTTGATAAAATGCAGAATGTGTCTTTGCAGGGCCGGATTATCCATAAGGGCCAATGCCCAGGGGCACCAACCATGGGGGGGGCACCACATGACACATGCTTTAAAAATATATTTTTCATAAATTGTTATATTATTTACTTGAAATTGTTGAAAGACCATGCATTATTCGTTTTGTGAACACTGATGTCACAATAATAATAAATGATAAATAAATCAAGATTTTTTTTGATTTCAACATTTTAAAATTAGATATTTGAATTTTGCCACTGCTCATATGCCTATACATGTAGTTGTGTAAGTTAGTAAATAGTAAATTACATTACAGAAATCCCCTGGATTATGTCGGATGTTTTTGACCGGAGGACAGCACGGGTAAGGGGGGGGGTTGAACATTGTCTTAATACGGGCCTGGTCTTTGAAGACACATTTGAAGAGAATGTCTGTGTTACTGAAAATATTCAATTAAAATACTATTGATGCTAAAATTTCTGAAATTTCTTAAGGTTAAAGTGTAAGACCCTTTATATGCTTTGGATATAAGTTAAAGATTTATTTCATGCAAAAAAAAAAAAAAAAAAACATTACTGTGTTTGTTTCATCAAAATACTTTGCTTGTCCATTGAGCATGTAAAAGTAAAAACAAAATCTAAACCCAATTAGTTTTTACATTTTTATTTAAAAATAACTTTTGGAGCCTTTGCGTACATTCATTGTTGCAATTTTGGCCCGCGTGGGAAAAGTTTAGACACCACAGCACAAGAGTATATCTAGTGGTCCATCTACTCTTCAACGCTCTCTGGCAAAACATGATTAAGTGTCGCCATCTAGTGTCAGTAGACGTGAACTGTCACTTAAAGCTATGAGAACATGAAGGGTGGTTGCTGTTTTTCTTTTTTTTTTTTTTGCCATTCAATGGTTAAATGACATCCCCATCATTTATCTGACTGAGCGAAATCTAACATGGATAACTACCGTAGGTAATCTTTCACAACGCTGCATTAGTTTCAACCTTTTTCCCATACTTTTTCTCAGCACAAGACACCTAAACTAAGTTTGGTTTACCAGAATAAGGTTTGCTGTAAAAATCTGTAGTCCGTTGCGATATAATCAGTAAGTTTAATTATAGAATATTTATTTTCTTTTTTGTTTTTTACAGATTTACAAACCATAATGTTATGAGCCAACAAATGTAATGTTGATGCAAAAGCCAGTGGGAGATTGTGAACCGTGCTCGGTTTTGGATCAGCTCCCATGTAGCCCATCAGTCTCAGACAAGTTTTTTCTGTGCCTGAATTATATCAATGTTTTAAATATATCCAATTTAATTATATCATATTTCATTCTTTTCATCACTAGTTTTTTATTTACATACTAAACTTCATTACTTGCATTGGACTCCTTGTGCCATTTTTATATTATTTTGTCTTCTAGTTGAATGATTTTATATCTTATCCTTTGAAACTCTTGTTACTATAGTTTAGAAGCACTTTATATGAATAAAATGTGTTACTAATATTCTTTATATGATTTGTGTGCATTTTGCTCCATCTTTTTCAGGCAAAGTTGGGCACCTAAAGTGTTTAACTAACAGATACTTTGTATTTCCCCTTTTTAATGTATCAGAACACACTTTTAAACTAATTAGCATTTTAATTAGAAAGTGGGGAGGAGCAGCATATTACCAGATTGAGCTTTTCAAACTATTCTATCCCTCATGCCAACCCTCGGGTCTATTAATGAGGCCTCGGTCATGTATTCAAACTGAAGCCTGTTTTTCTTTAACCTTTATTTATACAGGCAAATTTCGTTGCGAGACAAGAAGAGCAACCTTTTTCAAAATAGATATTAGAAAACACGTTAAAAACACACTAGTCAGTAAAAATTATTAAACAACTTTTTCAAATTTTTGTCACATTATATCTACAAATGCCAATGTATTCTACTGGGATTTTATGAAAATCAGCACAAAGCAACACGAGAAGTTAAAGAAAAATATTCTCCACCAAGTGTTGACAGGTGATTTTTGTTAGTTTGGATGTGTGCTTTTGCATTTAGCAGTTAGTTAGCAAAACCTTTACTATTCTGTACACACAGGTTCTGCACCCAAGAAGACACACCGAGCATGGACAGAAAACGTAATTCTTGTAGATAATTGCAGCTGCTTTTATTATAAGACCAAGAAATACACATTAACCACAGCAGCGAGTGTCAATATAATTGCAATTTATTCCACCTTAATCAAAGTAACGGCCCTGTAATTCTTTTTACTTTTTTGACTTCTGCATTTTTATTTTTAACAAATGCAGAACTTTTTAATTATTACTGACATTAAACAAAATGCCTGTGCAAATTCTCAATTAAACAAAATTAGTGTTTGCACCAATGTTGCTCGTGTGCACGTATTCTCAACCTATGAAGATACATCTTCCTAAATTACACTGGAAATTGTACATTTTGGGATTTTTGTCCATTTGTGGTTAATGACTTGGTCCTAATTCTAAGCAGGAACCAATGCCATCTTTATTCACACTTTTAAGCACAGATCTGTAAAACACCTTAGTTATTTAATGAGTAACATTTCAAGAAAGACAAAAAACTATTACTGGGGGCTTTTATTTCTTTGCAACGTGAAAAATCAGTAACACACATAAGTTACACAGGAAGTGTGTGTTTAGGTACAGTGAACATACAACAGATGGAGCACGCAAACATAATTAACCGAAATCTTAAAAAACTCCCTACTTAGCGGGGCTTTTTTTTCCCGCATGTCTGCATGACATATGACAACAAAATAAGAGCAAACGTTGTCCACATGGCTAGAGAAGGGTTTAGTATCGCGGCACACGGTAGCGGCTATGAGCGATGCAGATAAAGACGCGAGCAACAACTTCAGGTCCTCCCTGTTTTATAAAACTACCTAAAACACTAAACAGTTTGTTCATATTGGCTGTGCCGACTCGGACCCATTACCTAACTAGCATAGCAACACTAGCTGAAAGTCGTGTTAAAGTTAGCCGCAGAGGATTAAACAGCCCGCTGAAAGCTTCACACCGGGAAAAACTAAAAAAAAAAAAAAAAACATCCCGCAATGTAGTACACGTTGGCAAAAATCAACAGTATTGAGCGTAAAATAGTTTTGGTCTAAGCGCCACAAAAAGGTTACGCTGAGCTGCTGCAACTGCGGTCTACTCTACTGCTAACTTGCTATCTAGCAACATGTTCCTCTACTGTACTTTCACAGACGTACAGCGTGTCCAATTACATTCCTTCATCGATTAGGAAAGCCAATCACAGACGGACTAAGGCGGGTCTAAACGGCTCGAAGGTTTGGAAAACGACGGCAGCACAGAGGCCCAAAAAGGAGGCTAACGTCGACCTCCGAAATAGTCATCCTTATGGTCCAAACAGCGCGTTAAAACACGGCATATACATTATGGTCGTCAATTTAAATGCAGCCTGGGTAAAAACCTGGAAATATTATCGTAAGTCAAGCGGACTTACCCATTGTTATGCGATTATTTCCGCGGTGCGCGCTTTTTTGCTGCTAGACACAAATGGCGTACCGTAGCGTGAGCTGTGCGTCACAGAAGGAGTGGCGGCCTTGTTGTCCCCGGGTTTTTTCTGCATCAGCTGGTTAGACCACATGATGCATTTCAGTACCGTGGGAAAATTGAAATACTGAAGATGCACGTTAAACCCTCATTTCAATTCAGCACTAACAAAACTTTGCATTTTACATCATGAACACGCTAATAGTGAACCAGTGACAGATGATAAAGGCGGAAGATGTATTGTAAAAGCAGACATTAGTTCATTGCTCAGTTTTATTTTGATAGTACAGTAAGCATGAATCTGCGTGGTAGATAAGACATAGCATAGCATAGTGACTCTTACAAAACAGGCATAAACATTTTAAACGTTCCTCTCCAAGCAAAAAGCCGTACAGCAAAAAAATTTAAGTAATCAAAAACTCAAAATAAATAAGCACAAAATAAAGTTACAAAAAACAAAATTAAAATAGTTTCAGAACATTTGATTTTTAGAAAAATATCTTCATAAATCTATTTTGCATAAAGAGGCCCCACTTTTTTTGTTCCCAGGTTGGTATCACTTTATTTATTTATTTATTTTTATTTTTATTTAATTTTTTTTTGTAAGACAACCACCATGAACATTTTGTTTAGTCACAATTGTACAAAAGAAAAATGCTGAGTTTCACTTTCTTTCTGCCAAAATATACATGTATCATTTTTCAAACCAAAACCTTAAACATTCAGTTAATTTATTTAAAACTGTAGTATTATGGGATGTAAAATTGTGCTTAGAAAATAAAATTCAACAATGTAGTGGTGGCAATCTATAGGCTGCTAAATCTTTGGTCGGTAAGCGACATTTCATTTTGCATTTAAAAGCAAGTATTTATCCTGCAAGACAAGCACAATTTAAACATTCACAACCAGTTTTCTACAATGTATAAAAGGATACAAAACATGTTTCCCTGCCCCGTCTGGTGCTAGACCTAAAGCAGGAGAACTTTACATGATTTTTTAGGTTTGCACAAATCATTTATATTTGTTAAATTCCAGAATTATGACAGAGATCAATTTTGTGTAGAGACTTTTTTCCAGCTTTAATAAGTTTCTGGTATTGCTTTGGGTCAAATGCTTTAGGTATAGGTTAATTCCATTCTTAGAGAATTTTTACCCATTCCTCCTAATATAAATGAGTCAAATTTGTGGGCTGCCTTTGTTACACATACCTTAACAGCTCTGCCTGAATATTTTCTTTGGGACTTAGGTCAGGGCTATGTGATGGCCACTCCAAAACGACTGTTGATCGATTTTCTTCTTCCTATTTCCCTTTACATACAGTTTGTTGGTATGAATTGAGTCACTGTCCATTTGGTTGACCCATGTTTGTCCAAGCTTTACCTGCCAGGATTAATATTGTTGCGTAATATTATTTCCCCATGTGTGACATCATCTGTTTTGTTGAGTGCACAAGTCCCTCTTGTTATTAAATACCAACACAACATGATGCCATCCGCGTACTTCACAACTGGGATGGTGTTCTCAGGCTTGTGAATTCCCCCCTTTTTCCTCCAAATGAAGAGCATGATGCCTGGATATCCCCCTGATGATTATACCTGAGTATTGAACAGATGAGTGCTGTACCTGCATGCATCTGGAAGTTGTTCCCAAGGATGGACGCGAGTTGTGGGGGTCTACAGTCGTCTTCCTGATGTGCTGCATGGTTTCTTTCGATTTTACCATGATGTCACATTAGGAAGTAGAATATATGAGGTGTTGCATTAAAATACATCCATGGATATGCCTATAAAGCCACAATATTATCATCTGGGATTTCCCTAGTTTTTTTTAATAGCATAATAATCTTAGTTATTTGATTTTGAAAAAAGTAATTATCTCACTCATTATCCTGAGATTAAATAAATACTTTGACTAATTCTGAATGACCTAAAACAGAGAACATTTTGTCTGATTTAATGTCAGAGAAAGGTTGTATGTCTTTTTATTCAGTGTATGTAAATATCTGGTTTCACCTTCTTATAGAAATGTATATTTACATTTTTTAAGAAGATGACTCTAAGGAGTTGGAATATTGCTAAACAGGACAATCAAAAACATGTAATCAAATAAAACAAGGGAGGACTTTACATTTCTTAACACTCGATGTTACTTTTGTATCATGGACAGAAACCGCATGTGAGTGTGAGAAACCCACACACTGTCTCTGTAGCATACATTTTTTCTTTTCTTCAAATGGTCAAGCATTGATAAATCACCGCTTCCATGTGACGCCCAGAGTTAGCTTTATGGAAATACTTAAGATGGATTAATTCATGAGAATTAATTGATTAAGCAGTCTGAAGAGTCAGGAGGTGATAAATGACATCCCCCTCGAAACGAACACAGTTTGGTTTTTGCAGTAATTTGCTTTAATTCATCACAGTCAAATTTATATGACATGGATGGCTTGAAACACAACTGGCCTCCTGCCTCGTTTCCCATTTTTCATCAGAATTCATCATTCATTTTTCTCCATTAGTTGACTTTTAACAGAGGCGGACATTGGTAGGTGTTGCTCCCTGTGTGCAAAGTTTACCTTTTGAATTTAAATACGAATCTCTTTAATTTTGATCTGTACTTTTTTATCCTCTTCAATTTATCTCATCCAGAGGAAGAACAAAATCAAAACTAGAACATAATATTTCCAAATACACCTCTTATCAGTTTCATGTGACCATTTGATCCTGCAGCAGACATGGTTTTTCATTAATTCACATTGGACTAATTTCCCCCTTCTAAGATTTAGAAGGTCACATGATTAAAAGATGGAGTAAGGCACAACACTTAAACAGGTGTGATCACCATATGCAGAAAATAAACCATGAAACACTCAATATCTACACTCTAAAAACTACAAGATTGGAAACATGACTGATTTTTAATAACCCATCCTCAGGTCAAACATGGACCCTCAAGGTCGATGTTTTTTTTTCTTCTCTTTGAAGATGTTTTTTTGTGGCACTAGTGGCCTTGATTGACAGTAATCTTACAGAAAATGGACGGACCAATTTTTTTTTTTTATAAAATACGTAAGACAATAACACCCCCACCCCAATAGGTAGATTTGACATGGATGATTTGTGGAAATGACCCAACACACAGGGCTAGCTTTTCAACTCCAAAACAGGTTAAATAGACAATATCAAATGCTTAGGCTACCAAAATGTGGGCTGAAATGAATAACCGAAAACTTAAAATACTGAACAGGTAATATCTGGGATGGCAATTTGTTTAAGGAAAATGTTGCACTGAGATGACTAGATAAAACTAGGGTTAAATGAGGATAAAATACCTTATACTGTCATAACAAGAAATTTCACAAGTTATCAGAATCAAATAAGTCTTACAGTTCATAGTTTTAATGATTAGTCTTATCAATAAATTTTACATTTATCTGAAACATGAAACACACATTTCCATTTAGTTTTTCATGGTTACTCTCCTAAATGGATATTTATTTTCCTTTTTGTTATGTTTTCTTTTTTCTTTTTTTTTTGAAAGAATGAGCATGAAATTTTTCGCAGTCTACTAAAGGTTATAGAGAACAATCCCATGTAATGCTAGTCAATGTCAGGGAAGGAAAAGAATAGTAGTTGGGGAAATTGTTGGAGAAAAAAGTGAAACTTTAAGTCCTCCTCAGTATCCATCTTCCAAAATGCCATATGTGTCCGACTGTGCCGTAGTATCAATTGCTTTCTGGACTGGCTAAAACCTCATGGATGTGAGACTCTCTTCTTAACTATCTCTTTGACTTAAGAGACACTTCCAGGCAGCACTGTTTTGATTGTTAGATTCAGACAGGAGGTCTCGTGCTCCAAGCTTTAGTAAATAGACTGAATTGATATAACACTTTTCCAGTCCTACTAACTTCAACATAATAAGCGTGGGCACAAGATTAGGGCCATTGTCTGTTTAAAACTTCCCAACATCTGCCGCAACAGCATAAACCCAGCATTTGGGTCAAATAAATGAAACAGTAGGCCTTTGTATCAATCGCTGTCTTTTATCTTATAGTTAGTTCAGACCTAAAGGAGCACACGAGAGTGCCATTTTCAATAATACAGCTAAATGAGGTCCATGTCCACTGGTGTTTTTCATTTGTTTGTCAAGTTTGTAGGTATTTCCACAGTGCAGGGTAATACTTAACACAGTAGGAGAAGTGCAGGTGTTACTAATAATGTTATAGCTCCATGAGAGGTTTCCAGTAAGCCATGATGGTGAGTCAGCGTGCGTAACACCAGGACACTGAAACATATCCAGCTAAAAGGGGGGAAAATCAACGTGAAAGGCTGAAATCTTATGTGACATGTGCCGCAGTCTTTCTGATTTTAGTTCAACTGTGTACCCCGGGGTAGGATGAAATTACACTTTAATTATCCATATTAAGCTATTTAGTTACCACACGTAACATTAAACCAGGTAGTGCTAATCAGGCAGAGAAACTGAAAGCACATGTGTAGGTCCGAAGGGCCTTCATCAATCAGACTAAAACTTAACTTTGAATCAAACCTTTAAGCATCAATATTAGTCCAAGTGTTCTTGTTAGAACACGAGAAACATTTGGTCGGTGCTTGCTGAGTGGCAAGGAAACCAGAGAGCTCTGTTGAACTTTCTGAACTTTTTTTTTTACCCTGGGAGCTCTAATCCAACAAATACAATTTCATCAATATCTCCACTAACCTGAGAAACTATTCTAAAGGAGCTTCCACACACGTTTTAATAATGTCTCCAACATTGTGAATCCAGCCACAGTGCTGCTCAGAAGCTGACATACCCTCGTCACGTGCTTGAGTGAGTTTTGGAAATATACTCTGTGTATTAAAGTTTTATGATCAGATCAGACTTAAGATTGAGCTGTTTTGGCCTGAGGGGAAACTTCTATGTTTGAAAGAAGTGAAGCAGTCAGACCTAAGAACACTGCAACAGCTCTCATGGAAGAGGTGCTATCATGCTGCGATGCTGTTGTACTGGTGGAAGACCCATTAGCACCATCTCTAGTCTCTGTGGTACTGGTGCCAGTGGGTGGAATAATGAAAACAGAGGCCTACCTCCAGATTCTTTGATTTTACCCAAAATCAAAAACAAGATGGTTAAAACATGGACATGGGGAAATTATCCAAAATAAGCATCTGTACTGGTTTCGAAATTAATAAACAGGTTGAGGTTATGTTTCTAGAAGGGCTTTGACCTCAAACCCCATGGATTAACTATGTTTTAAAGGGGAAATAAGCAGACTCCACTGTTTTAGCCTTGAAATACTTTTTGTTTTGTACTTGGAGCCTTTAGGAGTGCAGAAATTTTAACTTAGTCTGTCTCGTAGATATCTTAATATTCTTTTTGGGTCATATTTTTCAAGCCATTCCGTTTTCTATGTTTACGTTTTTTTAACTATTATGTTACAGTAGTTGCTGCAGAGTTGCTAAACAAGGTCATCAACTTCCAGCTTACCAATTTTACGAATCCTCCATTTTTATTTCTTGGAGTAATTTTGTAGTCTTAGCTGAAGGATGCCAAAGCTACAAGTGAAAAAAGGTTTGGTTGCTCAGTATGCCGTTTCCCAGCGTACTAAAACATGGCAGAACGGGGTGTTGTGGAATGAGCTGTGACCTGGAGGGGAATGGGGTGTAAAGTGCCTCCTTTAGATTTAAAGAGAAAGCACCAAAACGAGTTGCTCACAAGCGCACCTCAGGACAGGGGTAAAACTAAAAACAATACCGAGGAATATAGACAAAGCATTGCAGTTCCACTTTATATGGACCACAGTTGAATGATTTCATTGTGAAAAAGGAAAAACTGAAAAGCGTGGTATGACCCCTTTAAAGTTCAGTTGATGTCAGGAAATCAACCAGTTAGAAAGGGCTCTATTTCTGATAAGAAGAGTGGCCAAACATCCAGCCAGACCTAAAAAAGAAAACACGTGGTTTATCTGAAATATGCTTAGTGAAATTTGTCGGTTGTAGGCTGTGTTTGAAGCTGGATAAATAATTTTGCACCCTGTTAGGATTACAGAAAATCCACAATACTTTTAAACTAGTGGACCCAATTAATTTTTTATTCAATAAATATTTTTTTGTGGGTAAAATCACTCCAATGTGGAAAAAGAGTAGCTTAATTCCTTATTAAAAGCCAGAGATTAATACTACATTCATGCCTATAATGAGTGTATAAAATCTTCCAAATGTAACTAAAGTTCAGTTCAGCCCAACAGAGGGAGCAACCGGCCCACTTTCCAACAGGCTTGCCATCTGTGGCCCGCAGCTGCATGCTGTGTGTATTTGTTACTATGGGAACCTGCCTCTAAATATGTCTTTGAAAAATGGGCTGCCGAGAGACTAATTGTCACATAGAAGCAAATGCTGTTGTTGGGATTTTGGGAATAAAGCTGCAGGAAGGAGAGCTGTAGCTTCGTATCAGAAATACAAAGTCAGAATATCTTTGTTGAAATGTGAGGGTGACAACCATAGAGGGCCAAAAACAATTTAGTTAGCATAAATAACCTTTTGAGTTACTTGTCAATGTGTGTGTCTACCTGTTTTCTTTTCTTTTCATTTTTTGGGCATTTATCCAATTTTATCATACAGGCTTCAGCTTACCTCAGCAATCTTAGTAGTCAAGAGGTGGTGGGCAAACCTTTGCGGGCCCCCAAGTCCATCACAGGGCCAACAGTGATACATGAAATATACAATCATGCACGCATGTATGCAATGTCTTTAATGCGAAAATACTGATTTGAGTTAACAGCATTAGCACAGAATACAGAAACCACAAGCACCATAAATGGTTTATTCAACAAGTATTGTACCTCTTTCATCTATAGATGCTGCATTCATTCTAAATTGTTTTAGACTCCAAATGTGAAGCTAACTAAATAACTTGATAGCTGGACCTCTGTTTTTTTCCCCCACACAGTATTCTCCGGTAAATCTTAAATCAAAACAGGAAAGCAGACTGGTCTAGCAAAAATATTCACACCCCATAGAACTTTTCTACACCATGTTGAAAACAAAACTGTGCATTTATTGGAATTTCAAGGGGTAGACTAAAGGGAGTAATACATAAGTGTGACGCGAATATAAAAGGATAAATGACGTTGAAGAGTTTTTGTATATATAAATCTGAAGCTATGTCCTGGATTTTTATTCAGCCCTCCTGACTCGGTGCTTTGTAAAAACAACTTTATTGCATTCTTCTTAGCAAAGCAGCTCAAGCTAAACCAGACTGAAAACAGGGTGTCTGTCTGTCAACATCCATTTTCAAGCCATGCCACACATTCTCAATTTGATTGCATCCTAGACGGCGGGTGTACGCAGCCAGTCCTCTAGGACCAGAGTCCTGCATGTTTTAAATGCTATCCTGGTTCAACACACCTGAATCCAATGAACAGGTCAGTAGCAGGCTCCTACGGAGCTTGGTGACATGCTGAGGAGTTTATTCGAATCATGTGTGTTGGAGCAGGGGCACATCCTAACATGTAAAGCTCCAGGCCTTGAGGGGTACATGTGGAGACCTTAGGTCTCTACACCATGGCTGGTCCATTGTGCAACATTAATATATTTTGATCTAAACCAATGGTGACAAACTCCAGTTCTCAAGGCAGTGTGTGCCCTGTAACTTTTGTGTGTGTTCCTAGTCTATGGCATCTACACCAAATGACACAATTGTCTCCTCAGCATACAATCCAACTCTACAGAACCAATTATTTGATTCAAGGGAGCTGAAGCAGAGACACATCTACATGATGCAGAACACCGACTGTCAAGGACTGGCGTTTGCCACCCTGATCTAAACCATTCCACTGTCACTCTGGCTGTAAGTTTAGGGTTGTTGAACCTCCACCCAGCATCTAAAGGAGTTTCTCCCACAGCTCCCTTCTTAAACTAGTGTCTTTACTCTGGCCACTCATCTGCAAGAGGCCAGATTCAGGAAGTATATAATAAATAGTTTTCCTATCAACAGATTATTTTGCAGCTCCTCCAGAGTTACCCAGGGCTTTCTGGCTCTGATAAATGTCCTTGGCTGGCCTGTCAATTCAGGAGGGTGGCCATGTCATAGCAGGTACGCAGTTATGTGACACTCACTCCATTTTCAAATGAATGAATGAATGAAACAGTGCTCTGCAAGATCTTTAAAGCTTGAGTTATTCTTTTATGATCCTGTTTTAAACTTCTCCATCGCCTTCTCCCTGATCTGTCAGCTGTGTTCCTTGGTCTTCATGATGCAGTTTATTCACTTTTCTGTTGACAAATGTCTGATATTTCTTCTGAAAGCAAATGGTTGCTCTGGATTTTGTATGAAGGTATCAGAGGGGGCTGAATTCAAAGAAATGTCCTTTTTTTTCTTTTTAGAAACAGTGTCATGTGCAACTTTATGTTGGTCTACCACATAAAATGCCAATAGAGTAAGGTTTCGGTTATAACGTGGTGAAATGTAAAGACGTAGGAGTATAAAAACTTTGGCCGTACATATATGTCTTACTACTTGTACCTCTGTTAGTTGCTTTACTTTTCTCTAAATGACTTTTCTATAGTTCTTTTTTATGCTTGGCTCTGCTTTTAGCCCATTTTGTAGATTTCTCCAGCTGTAGTAAACACAGTCCCAAAGGGATGGCATGTCAGCAGCATTCCGTCAGACTAGCGTCTAAATCTCTGTCACTCAAGCTCTGACATTTTCTTCTGCAGACCAGAGCCAAAATGGGGGAGAGACACGGATCTGGTTTCTGTTGGATCTGTATGAAGCCATCTTGCTATCAAAGGATCTCAGGTTGAGTAAGTGCAGAGGATTAGAGTAAAACTGAAGTAAAAGGAAAGATTAGATGGTTTTTTTTTTCTTAGGGGAAACAGCTTCACCGTGTAAAGAAACTGCCCTTGTTGGGTAAAAATAAAATTCCTAAAGGACCTATAGACCAAGATGCACATCAGGAGATGCACTGATTAAATGAAGTCTGTCTTTCTGTTCCATGTTCACTGGGAGTGTCTGGTTTGAAAAAGTTTGATGACACATTCACGGGAGAAACTGCTTAGTGCTCTGGCAACAAATACAACAACACATGCAAAACCCACAGCTGCAAGACACAAAAAGGTCCATCTCTCCCCTCACACACCCCCGGCCCTCCCTCTCAGACCTCTTCGTCCTTGCTAGAAGCATTACCTCACAGTACATCAGGCGGAGCTGGAGGTATCACCTGGGGACAGCAATGTGTGTGTGTGTGTGTGTGTGTGTGTGTGTGTGTGTGTGTGTGCGTGTGTGTGTGTGTGTGAGAGAGCAAAGAGCAGACGCAGCGGCCTCTAAAACATGTCTGTTTAAAAGTGCCATGTAAACACCACGGGGTGGAGCACATTGGATTTAATCCTTCGCTTTCTTTTTCTCAGAATTCCCTTTTCTGATGATTCACAAAAACAAAACTTACACAATAAAAGATAAATAATGTGTCTCGCAAAAACAGTCATACCCCTTATTCACATTTTGTTATGTTGTAGATACAAATATGCGATCTCAGAAGCGTGGCAATCATTGATATTCAGCCCCTTTTAATCTGAGAGCCCTAAATGAAATCCAACCAGTTGCCTTCAGCAGTCCCCCAATTCGTAACTGCAGCCAGGCGATTTAACCTCTCACTCCCAATACAGCTGCTCTGTGATTGCAACGTGGGTTTGATTGCAAATAGAGCTCCTGAAAATTGTGATGTGCATTTTATGTTGAGGCTGTCTTTAGGGTGTTACCCATACATAAAGTCAAACGCCTCGTGATTTAATCTCAGCATGAATGCAGATGTTCTGTGAAGCCCAACCAAGGAACCAACCTTGAAACTAAAGCATTAATCAGACAAGCAGCCAAGAGGCTAATGGTGACTCTGGTGGAGCCGCAGAGTTTTAAGTGAAGAAAATCAATTGGTCTCTGGACATGGACAGATGGGAGAGCCATACCCCAAAAAAACTTGAAGCAAACCTTTCAACTGTTTCTGTCTAAAAAAGTTTCGAAAACAATTATAGAACATTTATAGAAGGGTTTGCGTAGGTGGATGACGGAGGAAGTGGGACTGGTGACTGGCTGACTGGGTTGGCTCTGGTCGCAGATTGTGGAAAACATAGTGGACAGGATGTAGCCCCGGTGACAGGCAGGGAGGCAAGATGATGCGGCAGACGCTGACTTGCGGAGATGATGTATAGTGGATGGCTGAAGGTGATGAGGCAGGTTGCGGTCAATGATGGTGGTCCGGGGTGGAAGTGTGGCTGGAGTTTTGGTGGATCTCTATGTAGGAGGGTGGACAAGCAAGTTGATGTTAGCCAAGGACGCCAGCAGGGCAGGAGGAACAACGGTCGAATGGAGTGCCAGGAAGGCTCTTGGGACTTAGAACTGATACTTGAGTGGATGATCTTCTAGATCTTCTAACGTGAAGCGAGATTTCAGTGGGATAGCACCTGAGAGAGAAGATCAGAAAGTTAGCCAGGAAGAACAAGGAACCAGGAACAACTTGGAGCTTGGATCTAGTTAGGTACCGCTCTGGACGAGCGAAATCCTTCCATTTGCCTCCAGCCACCGAATATGCTCTTCATGATTGCTGTGGACGGAAACACCTGCAGCTGGCATCCACATGTTGCCCCCTGCTGGAGAGAGGTGAGAACACATACCATACTTCCACTGCACAGAACCGCATGCCTGACAATGGATGAATGTTTGTAGTTGCAATGTGAAATAACGTGAACTCTTTAGGGTATGAATGTTTTTGCAAAGCGTTGTATGCCTCAGCAGATTACTTAAAATCAGATCTACTATTTTGTGATATGTTCAGTAAATGTTATCTTATGTTTGTACCAAAAAAAGTAAAAAAACAAACAAGGCCTTTGTTAGGCAGTAGTATAAAGCTTGTTACTCCACATTACTCCAGAAGATTTTTTGAATTGAGAAAGCTTGCTGGAGAGGAGGCGAAACAGCTTCAACTACGAAAAACAAGTCCAGTTGTTTTGTTTTTTACTTTTTTTGTAATGACCATGACCTGGATGACTGAGAATCTTCACCATCTTATGTTTGTACAATCCAGAAACATCCAAGCTTTTTTTTATTGCAGCACAGTAAACTCACTCTGAATCTGTTTGGAAAAACAAAATCAACCTTCAGTGGAAGTACTGTAATTCAATAGGGAGAAAACATCTTAAATTATGGAATAATTGTTAATGAGCAAACTCACTGGTGGCACAAGTAAAGCATCACAAGCAATTCCTACAAAATAAATGGAACAGGTTTTTCTTTTATTTACCCTCCACTTTTTCAAATTGAGCAGCGTGTCAAGGAGCTTAATTAGCAATTCTTTATTTCCTGAATCTATTGGGTACAAATGTGTCACATAAAGACTTATTTCTCTCTCGAAATTCGCTCAAAATTCAAATGTGTCACGCGCACACCATTTTAGTCAGGCAGACTGATTTTCATTAAGCTTGAAATATAATAAGGAAAACAATGACTCACCATGCTCATATCTACGGTCAGAACAATATTTAAAAAGCTTAAACCAGTTAAAGTTTTTAAACACCAGGCTGGACAAGGACTACCGCATTGAAACAAATTAATCCCCCGAGTTCACTGTTAGAGAACCACAGCAAGTGTTTATCTATTAGATTATGCTACTGCAATAAATATGAATTTATGTATAGGATTTAGGACACATCTTTTTTACAGGTGGTAATACAAGGAGATAGCAATGTAGTATAACGAGGTTTGCTGATCACTAAATTGATCCATGTTGAAAAATTGAGGCCGTTATACGAAGTATGGGATTTTGAATGAAGAGGAGATGAGGGCCTTTTGTAGCAGATGTTGACATTAACAAAAACCATAAAGCACAGGGAGCATAACTCAACACATTATGACTGCTGCTGGCCATGTAAACATCCTCTGTGCTGATGCTTTTGAGAGTGGCTGTGTATAACACCAGTCAAACAGCCATGATTTAAATTTGAATGCTTCCCCAGGCCCACCCAGAGAGACCTGAGAAATCTGACAGAGGGTTGTTCTTCTGGACATCCCTCACTGTATTGTTTATCAGCTCCTCAGTCTTACCTAAACTATTGTCTGTATACTGCGGATTGGTTGCCCAGTTCTTGCTTTCATACGTTGTGCCAACTGGACCTAATATGACCCTCTTCCATTGACAGAGACCACGTCGGATTTGGCCATAATTTAATTTCCACATTGTTTTCAGTTCAGTTGCCAAAGGGCCACGTCCAGTTTCTAAACAAGTTGTGTACCTTTGAATTCAATCATCAGAAGAAAACTTTTGCATGAGTTTGTTCTTTGAAAAACTAAATCTGATATGAAGATACTTACAGACGTTTTGTGTGACCCAAACCCAATTGAATTGCAGTGATTTGTAAAACTAGTCACCTTTGAGGCCTAAACTCAACTGAACAGTGGATGAAAACAAGAACGTGACCTTTCACCTAAGAACAGGAAATGGGCTATAATTTGCTGGAGAACAACAGGAAAAACACAGCCGAGGTCTGTTAGGTCTCGATTTGGCATGGGAAAGCCCTGTGTTCGCATTCAAGGACAATGGTGGAGGGGTTTCTTTGACACAATTTGGCAAGTTAAACACCACAAACAATCTCAGGATTGTTGATGACCATCTCCAACCCTTTTACAGCCATATTGTAAATGGACTGAACTTATATAGCGCTTTTCCAGTCACACTGACCACTCTAGGTGCTGTACAATACAGCCACATTCACCCAATTGCACACACATCATACACAAACAGGTAACTTGCCTTGCACATGGGAACATTGACATGAGTTTATCAACATGTGAGGGAAGCTGGAATCAAACCTACAATCTTCCAATTGGAAGACAACTACTCAACCCATTGATTCACAGTCATCCATATTAATTTTCCTGTGGGTGTGTTCACCCACCAGAGTTCACAACTTACCACAAAACCCAAAATCATCTCAAAATGTTTTTTTTTTTTTAAGTTGACAACGAGTTCAATGAGTTTATTCCAATGTCTACCACAGTCACCAGATCTCGGTGCAATAGAGTGTATTTGGGAAGTGGTGGAGAGTTACATCAAGAATGTGCAGCCGACAAATCTCTTGCAGTGGACCAAAATCTCTGAGGAATGCTTACAACACCTTTCCGAATCCAGATTAGGTGAAATTAAGACATCTCCAAAAGCCAAAGAGGTTCCAACCAGGTGCATTGTATGCCTTTAAGGCAAAGCGTTACAAATGCTTTAGCAAGGCAAAACACATCCAAGAAAGTATGTGCTTGTCGTATCCAATAAACAAGCTTGTTCACAACTTCTATCTTGGAACATTAAGGATAAGTCAGGCAAGGTTGCGTGCTATTCCAATCCTTTGACATAACAGAATTATACCCATAATTAAATTTTGTCTGTTCTGGACAAATGAAACACTAATCTGCCTATATGTAAGAAATAAAAAGCTGCCTGTGTATAACTACCTTGTTGCAACCAGGCTACTTGCCCATGTTTGGGTCATAGAGAGGGAAAATCTAGTAACTATGTCCCTTAACAGTTGCTGGAAACACAGCCAGAATAATTACCGAATCAACTGGTGGATATTGTTTCATGTGGAACGTTGGTCCCATTAAAAGAAACACTTTATATAATTTCATCTCTTTGGTCGCCTAAGGCAACCAGAATGACGACAGTTATTAGTCGATCCACTGAAGATGTGAAATGACGACCACTTTTTAAATCCTGCCCCCTCGAATACTCCCCACTCCATGTTGGCAAGCTGATGGTGTCAATATAGTACCAACCTGGAATAAGTGTGGAGTGTAGCTCTATATAAAAATGTTAATTTGACCAGCCTTTTTAATGTTATTGTGCAGATCATACTAACAAAAGATCAATAATTTTTATCTATGTTGAAAAAGTCCTTCCTATGATGTAAAACATGAGCTCATGAGTAATCATTTCAAATCTTTTTCCAAATATAAGGTGGAATTTATGGTGTCTAATACAACAGAAAAACACCAATACTTTGGCAAAGAACCTTTTGATTAAATTTCAGTTTTCTGTGGTACGTTCAGCACACCACATCTTCGTTTGAGAAAATTTGCCAAGATCTCCAAATGTTTCCAATTATGGTAAATGGGTTGTACTTGTATAGCGCCTTAACTAGTTTGACAACGGCAAAGCTTTACACTACGGTGGTGAGCTATGTTAGTAGCCCAGGCTGCTCTGGGGCAGGCTGACATGCATCTGCACCACCCACAGCGGGCAATTCGGGTGAAGTGTCTTGCCCAAGGACACAATGACTGAGACGGTCAGAGCGGGGGATCAAACCTGCCTATTGCAGGACAAACTTCCTAACTCCTGTGCAAATGTCCCAGGACTTAGGGATTATTTTACCCGCTGGAACAGCTAAACTTTATTTCGGGATAATCAAATTCTGCTAAAATTAAACTAAAAGGAACTTGAGTATAGTTTAAGTTTAAAAGAGTGTCGACTGTTAAAACAAACTTATGTTTGCTTTGTTTGTTTTTTTACAGTAGATTTTCTTTTTAAGTTTTTACATTTCTGCTCCTAAAAGATTTTCTCATTTTGCAGCTGAAAATCAATTGACAGAATATATATTGCACAAACGGAGGAAAAGGTTTTTAAATGATTTGTCATGTCGAATTTCTTAGCATAAAAAAAGATGGTATTACAAAGGAGGCAGTACATGTTTGACAGTCACTACAAAGCGAGTCCTTGATATGTTGATGGAAGAACAAGCTGGTCCTTCTTTCGAAGGTTCCTCTTTTCTTGCTTCCCATTCAGTATTAAAGGACTCAATGGGTTAGAAAAATCAGTGCCTATGAAGAAGTGTCACTTTTTGTTTTATGGCTGTATGATCATTTTGTGTGGTACTAAATGGTGACCAAGTGAGGGCCTACTGGTTAGAGCAGCATACTTCTGAGGAGGCTGCAAGTACCTGGTTTGATATGGAGCTAAAACAGTGACAGCTTGCAGTGACCTCGAAAAAGAGATATGGCATCGAACAATTAGACGTTGAAAAGTCAAACATTGTTAGAAAGTAAAAACTTATGATGATATTCTGATTTTATGCTGCAGTTTTTGCAATGAGAGACGTGTTCAGTGTCACTGCAGAGTTCCTTCAACTACAATGTCACTACAAGCTGGCACTGTTTTGCCGTCGGGGGGCGGGGCTAAATTGAAGGCCCCTTCATGGGCCGTCTGTTTTTCCCGTACTGCTCATCAAGGCTGATAATTGCATATTTGAGTGATCTTTGGTCAGAGCACAAGGCAGCTCCCCTTGCAGTGGGGAAAGTGAGATAGCAGCTCTGGCTCCTCCCACACACAGTGGATGGATCAGAGGCCATGAACACATTTTTGGACCAAACACTCTTTAGAGACTAAACTTAGCAGCTTTCAGTGTGTTTAGAATGAGAGAATACCTTGGTAAATATGCAGACCTAAAACAGCATGTCTGCATATGGAAAGCTTTTTTTCTTTTTTTTCCATCAGGTGTGGTTCATGGTTTGTAAATAGTGAAACTGTATTTCAGTTTGAGTACCCACTCATAGCTGTCCTTAATACGAATGCTGTCGCTCTTCAGTTTTTCTGAAGTTCCTCAGAGAAAAACCTTCATTTATCCTCGCCAATCACTCAAAAGCAGTGTGTTCACATCAAAACTCTGCTCGAGTCTGCTCTGTTTGACCCTGCTCCTGAGCAGGACCAGAGAAACCCAGGCTGGCCCTGGAAAAAAAAAAACTGCTGCTGAAATGTTTGCAAAGTGGGAGGAGCTGAGTAGAACCTGGCCAAGCCAGTTTAAAAGGGACTTTTGGGACCCTTAGCCTCATATCGCTACCAGGGAGCTGAACGCTGCCCACTGCTCCCTAAGGGATGGGTTAAATGCAGAAAACCAAATTTCGTTAGAATGCACAATTACAATAAAAAATTTGGTACCCAGGTCACTTACAAGTGACCTGGGTACTAGATTGTGCAGATTTGCAAAAATTCTGGCATTAATTATAATGAACCATGCATGTATTTAAACCAGTCCAGATGATTTCCCAACATAAAGTAGTAAATTATTATTTTTCTGGCAGACTTTCTAGAAGTTAAAGCATATCAGAACTCCCTCCTTAAAATGTGAGCCCTCTGCCTGCAGCTTTAACTGTTTCTGTGTTTTTCTTTTTTCTTTTAAGTCATGGAGCTGATGAGTGTGTGCACGTGTGTGAGGGTGCTTATGCTGTTGTGACGTCTGCCGGTGCTAGGGCCGAACCCAAGAAACCATTTAGAAGCTCCCCACCCAAACATTCACACACACACATATGCTCGCAATTTCCAGTAAAAGGGTCCTTAGAGTTCCTGAGTGTGTTTATAAGTCTCCTCGATCCTTAACAGCTGATGTTTGAAGGGCTTCATGTTATTACATGGTATCCAAAAACTCAGCGAAAGTCACTGAGCTGATGATGGATGACTCAGGGTGTTTACACTGTATTTCCGATTTAGCGACATGCAAGCCCCAGTGCATTTACATTTAAGAGTAAATAATGTACATTTTAAGTCTAGATGTAAGTACTCTGCTTCTATAAATTTAATTGCCAGAGTACAGTGCAGTAAAGCTTTATTGACATGGACATTCACCAGTGGCGGTCCCTATTCACAGCAGCGAGCAGTGGACGCCTGTTCCCCCTTGACGCACATGCTAAAAAGCAACTGAAAACTTGTTCAGGGCACAATTAAAAGGTAAGCGCCTCTTTTCTAATGCTGCCCGTTTGGCTTTAGTCAAAAACTGTGACCAATGTACAAACACAAGCAATGAGGCAAGCACCTAAGCTAAAATGCATCTGAAGACTGTACAGGGTCAGGTTAGACAGAAATGTTTGCACAGCAAAACATGATATTTCTGTTCTGCTCTTAGATTTTGTTCAAATTCATTGATTGGACCATATCTCTTCCATCAGCATAATGCGCTGGCAGCCTCCTAGGTGGTAGGCCATGGCACATTCATTTGATTTTTAAAATAATTTTATTTGATTTCAAAATAATATCATTCAGCATATTTCATTATCAGATTTGGTCACAAAGAGACGACTCAAAAGAAATTGCAAGTGCTCAGTCAGTTTCAAGCCAAAATGTGAAAAATTAGATTAAGATAAACCTCAGTAAGGTGATAAAACGGTTATAGTTACCTCGAAACATATGAATTCATTTCTATCAACCGTGATGAGACTAATTCATATTTCATTTATTCTTTCCTGTTAACCATTTGATAAGACACTTGTTTTCAATGCTGCATTTAGAGCAACATCAAAAGCAAATCAAGCAGTTGTTTAAGAGCAGGGGCTTCATGTAAAATGCTGCCATGTTTCAAAAGGGAACAGTTTAAAAAGAAAATCTGTCTGATATGCTTTCATTGTATTCCCAAAGCTTCAATGCTATGATCTTGAATATCAAAGTATTTGCTGCTCAACTCCGTTTAAGTTGTTCAGAAGTTGAAAGGGTAGACTGGCTCTAAAGGCCCCTTTGAATTTCGTTCTTTAGGGTCTATCTAAAATAACTCTGCAACTATGTAAATGCAAATCCTACAGAAAAAAAGCATGAAAGTCTTTTAGATGTCACCAGTTTGATTTTGCAAAGAGAACATATCAAAATGAACCTTCCTGAAGGGAATGGATCAAATCTGTTTCTAGCTTTCTGATTTTATTGAGAACAGATTGTCCTGAGAGGAAAACCCCACCAGTAGTATCCAAGATCTTCCGCTGGAACCTATAAAAAAATAATCTGAGTCGTTGTGCAAATGCACACATTGAAGATCAAAACTAGCTTTTGTTTTTGACAGGAAGATTACAGACATTACAAAACATATGTCAGTGAAGGAAAACAGAGATATTAGGTAAGATTACAGACTGGAGTCCCATGACTCCAAAGGAGAAATAAAAATGATTACACTTATCAGTTTGAATATCAAAGGAAACATTTTTGACCTTCATGGTTTGATACTTTTGCACAGTACAGATTACGGAAGGTAAAATTGACTCACTCACTAACTACCTCTGGAGCAATGATGACAGGGTCGTCTTTCGTTAACCGTACTGAACGTGGGTTTTCTTCTGTCATTCAAAGGTCAGTTCTGTTCACTCATTTACAGCCAATTCTAAATAACTGTAATTTTAAGTGCCAGTTTACAACATACAAAAGATCCAGTTTGTGTACAGAATTATAAAATCAGACCTGTCCAATCATATAGACAGACTCAAACTCAGTTACATACATTCCAGTTTGATCCACATCTAATAAAATGCAGTCAATTCACTTTATGCAAGTTAGTAAACATTTTTCAATCCAAAGCAACCCAGTCAATTGTACCAAGCCGTTAACTTTGCAGCAGTCCCTCATTCTGAATAACATGGACAAGAACAACATCCTTTTAATGGGAGGAAACCTGCAGAAAAACCAGCGTAAGCACCCTCTTGTCGTGATGGCCTAGGTTTTAAAAAAAGACAGAGCAGATGAACATAACAGAAGCACAGAATCACTGGTCCAGGGCTACTTTCCATGTTAAAGGGCACATTCCCAGAGTCACAGTAATAACAACTGTAGCTTCTAGGGGAGAAACACAGCTAAACAGATAAGCTCTGAGCCTGTACTACAATCTACAGTCATATTCAATAAATTAAATACGGGTTGCAATGAGGCTCTTTTGTCAGATTAAAAGTTCCTTTTGAAAATAACATTTAACCAAGTATTAAACATACGTGTCATTAGCCTACATTTCTGGATCAATGTAAATGTTGTGTTTTTGTTATATTTGAGCAAAAAAAAATCATCCTTGTTAACTAGTAGTGTCCTGATACCAGTTTTTTCCAGACTGAGTACAAGTACTTCAGTTTAGATACTTGCCAATTCCAAGTACTAGTACTGAGTACTTAAGAAATTGGTACTTATAGATCACGCATCACTTAATATCATTGACCACTGCAGACAACTGATCATCAACGGTGATGGATTTTGTTAGAGCTTCAATTAACAACCTCTTGGTGTATAGCACCACTACCTGGTATAGAGTGGCGTCTAGCCTTTAAGTTGGAGCGTAGCCCAGCCCACGAAGAAATTCAAGCACAAAATTGGTATCGGTTCAGAGTATGGGTTGCTTTTACAAGTACGAGTATTTGACGCTGGTATCAGGCTACCACTATTATCAGAAACAGGGGCTTTAAAACATCAGTCTGTGAGTAATTAATCTACAGTATATAATGTTTAATGGGTTACTGAAACAAATTGCCTTTTTAATAATATTCTAATTTATTGAATATGATTGTATAAGATGGATGAACAGAGCATGTATAGTTAGTTGCAACAATAGCTCCTTCACTGGCTTAGTAGCCGAAAGCGATAAGGCTACACACTGAAAGATAGGGCAAATGTATCATGCATAGACACGACAAGATGCTATTGGAGTTACAGGTTAGTTGACGGTCCCTCACAGGAATGCCTCATAGAAGAAGAGAAGTAGGAGAAAGTAGCAGAGTGAGGAAAAGTTTTAGTATGTCCTCCAACTTGAGAATATAGCACGATTTGGACAGAAGGTTCAGTATGAAGCTGAATTTAGGAGAGTTTCTTTTTTGACTAAGACCATTCCTCTTTCCAATATCACATTTAACCCTGATAATTGTCTTGCCATTTTACAAGTAATCACCATATCCTGTTTTTTTTTTTTCATTATTTCATTTAAATTGCCCTACTTTCAGTGGCTACTTGCCAACTAGAGCCAAAATACTGTCCATACTGCCATTTTTCTTGTTTTCTTTCTTTTCTTTTTATCTAAGTCTGTTGTCAAATCCTTATTTCTTACTAATACTTCAATACACAAAGTAGTGTAGCTGATCCTCCAAGCAGTGAAGGTCAGAAAATGTATACACCCTTCAGATTCTAGGATTTTATGGTTCCTCTGGGTATCTAACATTTTTAGAACTCCTCCATTATGGCATTTGTCTTGTATAAATATAATCACATTGGGAAACTTGCTGTGTCTAGTTTTTTTTGCACTTGATATAAATACATCGAGAAATCCAGCAACTACCAAATCACATATTTAAGTGAAACTGTTAAGCAATTGTCACTATATTTCCTCACTTGCCTTGTCTGCTGGTGTATTGTAAACCAAGAGTTACATGGATTTAAATCTTAAGAAAGAATCGGGGTTCTGGGGAACGTCAAGTCCTGTCACACCCAAAGTAATGTCGCCATAATAGGCTGCATCAGGAGAGGGCTCATTACCCTCCGATCTGTGTCTCATTTCTTTTCACATTAAAAGGAGCAGAAACGAGTCTGAGACTGAAATTTCACTGCTCTATGAATGTCCGCGAGGAGTCAGATAATAATCTGCCAAATTATTCAAAAACAACTCCTGCCATCAGATTTACTTTAAGGTTCAGGCATCCAACATGTTAATGAGTCACTGGATAACTAATTAAATTCAGTGATGGTGTTAATCCAGTTATTGCTGCAATATCTGAGTTTCAGTTTTGTCAATTCTTCAGCAGTGCAGCTCACATGCAGTAAACATGCCATGGGAGATATGGGGGACTCATGCTGCAGATTAATACATTTTTTTTACATATCAAAAAAGGTTTGGCAGCTTGGATTATCTGGTAATCAAGTTGTTCATGCTACAGTATGACTCAAATGCATGGAAGGTCTCACGAAAGGTTTTTAAACGGGACCAAAAATGCGGATTGGAACTCGGGAGAGGTGAAGTGAGACAAAGAAACCCAGGAGCTTAAATACTAACAAGGAGTGCAGAGTGACATGAAACCAGGTGAGTAAAATCAACAGGATTCAGAGCAGGCAGGGGCAACTGCCCAACACTGATCATTTGAGATACTTACAGCTAAGATCTTACCTTATGTCACATAAGCACTAGAATAAAATCAGGACTGCAACTCCTATCAAGAAGGTTTTGAAGAAAACACTGGTATTTACTTCTGAATTGCAGCTGCAGAGTTGGTTATGTCTACCGTTATTGTTTTTCTCTTGCTGGGACCTGGGAAATTTCCAGCAGATGCTAGATGGTGAGAAACTGTGGTGTGACATCTTGCATCAGAAACCACTGATAAGGGACGGATTAGTTTTGCCAAGGTAGAACAGAATGGAATGGAGGAGCAGAGATCAGACCAGACCTTTTTCAGTGGGACTGATGTATCCCAATGCTACTCTCCTTCTCATGAGAGGAAAATTAATTTTGACTTTCATAAAATCATAGACATATCTTGCTAATTAAGGAAAGCAACGAAAGAGTTTTTTTTCTTACTACAAAGGCTTTGACTGATGTCCAAGTGGAAGAGCAGGAACAAACTAAAACTGAATACAATATTTTTGTGTCCATGACTCTCTAAGCACTTAAGCAGAGCTGGTAGAAATAAATGGGAATAATTTTGTCTGAAGAGGACTGGGAGACAATTTGACTGAAGCTTGTCTGTCTACAAATTCTGAAACACGAAAAGAGCTTAAATTAGAAAAGAATAGATTTTTAAGAATTCCAAAAGTTCAGTCAAAGTTGGATCCAAATAAACCCAGCTTATGCTAAAATGTCATTATCCATAGAAGATATGACCCATGTATTCGGGTTAGAGTTAGCTCTTCAGTCTATCACATGCTTTACCCTTACAGTGCATAACAACTCATTCATTGAATGTAGAAACTCCATCCTGGAGCTTGTGGTTGCAAACAATTTGGAACTTGTACCAAATAAAGAAAATAACACAACTGAGAGAAATTCAAATGTATTCGATATGTGTTGGGAGTAATACTCTAATGTAAAAATTTTACTAATGTAATACAGCCAAAATTAGTAGGTTAAATGGATGGTCTGTCAAAAGATAACTCTGTTTTATAAAGTGATTGTTTCTCTTTTTTGTTGTCTGTAAAATGATAAAGCTCAATAAAAAAAATGAAGTTTAAAAAGAACAGCTGTGAGAAAATCTAATAAGGAATCTAATAAAGCAATTCAACTCAATTCAATTCAGTCTAAGCAGGGACCAAAGGAACGGATGAATAACGGCCACAGGAGAAACTGTATGGAAACAAACACAGATGATCCAAGGAACTATCCAAAAGCTAAGAATAAATGCCAACATAAGAGTCTAAGCCAAAATGCACAGAACAGGACTCCAGGGAGAATTTAGAAACTGAACACAAAGGAATGAACTAATATGGGGGGACTCTAAAGACAATAACACTGAGACGATCTAAATACAAACACAAGTGAGAACTAAAACACAAAGAACTGTGGATCTAGACAGAGAGGACACCAGAGATAAAAGACAGTTATACAATAGTGTGACATCATTTTTAAATTGACAGAAGATACCGTTCTTCCTTTTTGATATGAATGCATCTGTGAATGCATCTGTTTTCTACAGCAGCAGTATGTTCCAATGTCGCAAACACTGGGTGACTTTTTGCTGATGGACATTTGAAGCTCTTGTAGACATACACACATGCCAAAAGAAATATGAAAACACTCAAGAGGACACTTTCAGTCCTTCAGGAACCAGGAAGTCCCCGTTTTGTTCAACATCTGGAGCACATCCCTGATTCCCAGGTTCCCCTCTCAGCACTAAATCATCAGCCAGCTCACTGCCCGCACTAAAATGTAACATAGTGCTGGACATAGTCTACTGTATGTCTGTAAGGTATATGAGTGAGAAATTTCACAACTTTTTTCTTTCTCTTTTTGTAATTTAGATAGATAATGAAAAACAAACTGCTTGTTCCAGTCCAGAACCTGCCCCCATTTTTTTAAGTGAATTTTACCAACTCCCTTGTCATAAGTACAATTGTTAAATGCAGACATATAAGGTAATGCATTTGAGTCTCCTGTGGGCAGTAGCAGACCAAATGAGACATGCTTGATGAAGAGAACATGGGAGCCCAGAGGCTGAGGTGATTCCCCTGTAGTCTGACCCCAGACATCTCCTCTTAACCTCCCTGAGAAGACATTTTTTATGCTTCTTCAGTCTCATGGCTCCCATAGAAAAAGAAAACGTTGCTGCTTTTCTTTAGCATGGACTGTGGTTTTAGTGAGATGGCCCATGTTTCTCTTCTGTGCATGATAAAGGATTTGTTGTTTTACCTTACTGTAAAGTCTTTGTTCTGCGTTTACTTTTGTTGTTTTAATAAAGATGTAAAAGTTAACTTTGACTTTCAACATCCAGCTCCATTTGTGCTCCACCAAGAACCTGTGGAGCTTTGTTTTTATGTGCTTTTAAATAACATAACTGCATAAGATCCTGATGCCTAGCAGCAAGTGGCACAGGGTTTTTAAATTATGATTTAATTAATTAAGAAGAAGAAGAAAAAAAGAAGAATCCTAAACAACATCTAAAGCATTGTAGACTTCAGAGTTAAATTATCTCAAATAACATCAGTGCTCATGATACAACAATGAGAGAGACGGGGCAAAAAGGGTTTCTATGGGAGATGGAAATTGATTTTCCCAAAACATGTATAATCCGTAAGACCCTTAGGAAAACACCCTGTCAACGTATGGGACTAAAGAAAAACTTTTTGGATAGTATTCATTCACTTCTGGCATCAAACTCAGTGTTTAAAAAAGAAAAGACCACAAGCCACCAGTCAAACATCGAGGTGATACATTAATGATCTGGGGCTGCTTTACTGCTTCAGGGCCTGCATGACTTACTGTAATTGTTGGAACTGTGATTTCCAAATGCTGTAGTAGAACATTCTGGGGGAAAATGTCAAGCCTTCAGTTTGGGACCCAAAGGTCTAACCTACTTGGACAATGATCCAAAGCATTTCATCTCAAAAATACAAAATGAAGGCTTTGGACTTGTCCAGTCAAAGTTTAATTATCATGTTTAAGGGACAATTCGGATTTCAGATGGAGCCAAGTTGTTTTGGATAGTTTTTCTTGATCTTAACAATTTAAATAGATTGAAAACCACATTTTTATGCCATTTCACTTAGTTTCTGCAGGATATGTTTCTTGATTATGAATGAATCTTACAGGACCTCCAGTTGCCTCTGAACCTACTTGCATCACTCCTATGTTGTGGCATTTTTTTTGTATGATACGGTGGCTAAATTCACAAAGATAGAAATCTGGGTGGGGTGGTGGTGTGTGTGTGTGTGTGTGGGGGGGGGGGGGGGGGGGTGTTGCTTTATGTTACCAAAATCAAACTATCTTGACAGCTCCTTTTAGCCAATGGATGAGAATACATTTGGGTTAGATTGGTAACTTAGTAACACTTTGTGCTTATGATTATGATTCAAGTCGACAAGTTAGTGATTGTTAAAATAATCTTTCACTTGGCGGTACAAGCACCAAATTTGTGATCATTTTGTAAGATCACTTCAAAAGTACCGATTTCGAGCCATGCGATGACCACCATCTTGAAAACATGTGGCCACAATATAATTGTCAAAAATATGAATTTTCAGTCAAAATCCACTTGATTTAACGTTTGGATCAATAGCAAGTTTTTATTTAGACGCTGAAAACAGTTTTTCCCTCATTTGCAAGACGGCCATCTTGAAAACTGATGGAAAACTTTGATTTTTAGTTGGGTAACATGCGTTCCTTAAAAAAAGGGTCCTGTATTTCATTTGTGCCAAATTTGGTGCTTGTGCTATCACGTTAAAGAGTACCATGGTATATTCTTGCTGCGCTAAGTTGTTTTCCAAGTTAGGTGACCCTCTTAATTTGGCTTGCATGCATTGTCCTGAGACTAAGTTAGTGAACATGTGGTAGATATGTAATCATATCACATTTTTTTTAAATAAGACCCATCTGCTGTGCTGGGAGGAAATTGGATTACATTTTTGAGAACTAAATAAAGCCAGTGAGAGAGGCTTCTTGCTGGTCCACCTCAGCGCAAGTGGAAAACATTCCTAGGAATTTTAACAACTCGTGGAATGCGAAGCTAGCCGTGGTTATATGGATGTGTATGTAACATACACCTCCCACTTTGATAGCTACAGCTATAACTGTGATCTGATAATGGTTGTCTTCCCTCTGAAGTACAGAAGAAATACTATATTTCTGTCCTAGCCAATCCTTGTGACTTGTGTTAGAGCGGTTTGTAAAATTGGCTGTAAACCGGTACAGAACAATTACCAAATTGGATTTTGTGTGATAAAAGTTCCCGGATCTCAACAAAAAAGGCAGGGAAGGCATTAGTAAAGAGTTGAAGATGTTTGCATTGGAATTTGGGAAAATATGGTATTTTAGAGGGCTTGTGATGCCTAACAAAATGCAATGGATAAGGTGTTAAATGATCATGACAACTATGACTAATGTCACTTTCTCAACATTTCTATGTTAAAGACTGATCTTCTAATGAGGAAGAGTGCTACTCAGGGTCGAGCTGCAAGTATTCAAATAAAACTTCAACAGAAACCTATGGAGCAAATTCTGAAATATCAACTCTTAAGATAACACAAGATATTTGTGAAATCAGCAAATGTCATTGCGATAGTAGCTTGTCGTTGCTCTTTCTCCGTCGGTTTGATGGGTCATCTCCCAACTTCACCTGCAGCTGATACATACACTATAGGAAAAGACATGTTACTTTATCTTCAATGTCTGACCTTACATTAGTTTAAATTTGTCATATTTTACATCAGTTAATATTTATTCCACTGTTGACCATGAATATTTTACCAGCCTCGGCCAGGATCTTCACAAGGTCTTTGGTTTTTTTCTGGGGGTTACTAAACATATTCTAAACACTGGGACACAGAGTCCATCTCCTTTCTTGAATGGCTTATACACCCATATAATAAATCAGGCAAAACAAAATGATTCCAGAGGTGGGCATTCATTGAACTTCAATGTTTTGGATTATTAGAAGTTTACAAAGAAATGACCTCATCATCTGTTTAAAAGCAAACCTCTGTGTATTCTGCCACTCAGCAAATAGAATAATTTAGATAATCCAAACTGCTCGAAGCTGAGAAGCATTTAGTCTGATTTTATATCAGACCGTGAGGAAAAAGAAAAAAAAAACAGTTACGTGTCTTGTCACACAGCGAGTGCTAATAATCTGTCAACTGGATGTTTCAAGATGACTAACATAAACTGTTTAATCAAATAAAGCTTTTAGAACTGAATTGCCAGATTAAGCTAAAACTTATTAAAGAAAAAGCATGACTTCTCATCATGAAATACATTTCCATGATAAAAAGAATTTTAAGAATTTTGATGTGCTAATTTGTTCAGTAAGGCCAGACAGCCTGGTCGCTCGATGCTGAATGCACCTGGTTGCTATTTTGGAAAGCTATTTTGGTCACGCGGTCCAGCTCCACCTGGTGTTTATTCAGCATCACTGCCAATTCCACACATGCCAGCAGATGTTTGACACACTGGCTGCACAGTTGGTTGCACTGTTGCCTTGGAGTAAGTGGTCCTGGGTTCCAATCCACACCCGGAGCGGCTTATGCATACCCTCCCTGTGCATGCATGGGCTCCCTCTGGGTACTATGGCTTCCTCCCACAGTCCTAAAAATTCAATTCAAAAATACTTTATTAATCCCAAAGGGAAATTAAATGCTGGTGTAACTCATGTTACAGGGGTTTCTTGAACGAGTTGTTGTGAATGGTGATGGCTGCAGGCAGGAAGGATCAGGAAGGGAAATGTGAGGTTAATTTGATTCAGGAGTGTGTTGGTCTGCAGTTGTTTGTCTCTAAGTTACCCTGTGATGGACTGTCAACCTGTCCACGATGTACCCTGACTCTTGTTCAGTGATTGCTGGAGATAGGCACCAGTAACCCTGTGTGAATACGCAGTATAAATGATGGCTGTTTATTAAGCATCCAGTATTATTGGCAGGATTTTAAAAAAGTATTTTAAGGACTGGCTTTATTTTGCACCAATACACATTTAATAAGTGGCAGGGAACGTTCAAAATATATAGTACCACCAAGTGCTAATTAAGCTCCTGTTAAGTAATGCACATGTCCAATTATCTATCTATCTATCTATTCTCTAATTGAACACGTGCATTATGTGATACCAGAAGTTTAATTAGCACGTGGTGGTACTATATATTTTTTTATTTGAGATACCAGGTGGCTCTGGAAAACAGATATCGATGACCAAAATGGCCTTCCTTGAGGAAAAAAATAAATGTGCAGGTCTCTGCAGGTGGCTTACTTATCATTACCAAAGACTCTCTGCAATACAGGACTGTCTCAGAAAATTAGAATATTGTGATAAAGTTCTTTATTTTCTGTAATGCAATTAAAAAACATGAAATGTCATACATTCTGGATTCATTACAAATCAACTGAAATATCGCAAGCCTTTTATTGTTTTAATATAGCTGATTATGGCGTACAGCTTAAGAAAACTCAAAAATCTCAAAATATTAGAATATTTCCTCAGACCAAGTAAAAAAAAAAATGATAACAGCAAAACAAAATCAAACATTTGAAAATGTCCATTAATGCACTCAGTACTTGGTTGGGAATCCTTTTGCACAGATTACTGCATCAATGCGGCGTGGCATGGAGGCAATCAGCCTGTGGCATTGCTGAGGTGTTATGGATGCCCAGGATGCTTCAATAGCGGCCTTTAGCTCATTTGCATTGTTGGCTCTGGTGTCTTTCAGCTTCTTCTTCACAATACCCCACAAATTCTCTATGGGGTTCAGGTCAGGGGAATTGGCAGGCCAATCAAGGACAGTAATGCCATGGTCAGTACACCAGTTACTGTGAGAATCTTATGTCGTCTCTTAACCACTACTATACTTGTGATTTAGTTTACTGAACCAAGCTGAGTGTTTTTCAAGGCTCAAGAAACCCTGCAGTGTTTCGAGTTAATTAGACGATTCAAGTGATTAGTTGAATAGCCTACTAGTATACTTTTTCACAATATTCTAATATTTTGAGATAAGATATTTGGGTTTCTTAAGCTGTAAGCCATAATCAGCGATATTAAAACAATAAAAGGCTTGCGATATTTCAGTTGATTTGTAATGAATCCAGAATGTATGACATTTCATGTTTTTTAATTGCATTACAGAAAATAAAGAACTTTATCACAATATTCTAATTTTCTGAGACAGTCCTGTATAAAGGTGCATGTTCATAGAGCCCCATTCACTGAATGGGTATCAGTGAATATGTACAGTTGTACCTTAACAGTTTTATTTTGTGCAAAAACTGTTTCTTCAGGGTTTTAACTTCTGAAGAGAGAGTATAAAACATGTTTAAAAAAACAACAAAAACACAAAAATGTTGCAATTAAAAGCACAAATATAACATAAGTTGTCAGTTTGACTCTGTGCCATAGTGCTAGATAAGAATACCTTTATCTTTTTTAGTTTGTTTTTGCTTAATAATGTCAGAAATACATTTGACAAAAAAATCTCAGTCTCTTGTCACACTGTTCCAAGAAACTATTCCAATTACTGGCTAATTCATTCCACGTTGGACCCTGATCCAACATTCAAATGTTGATACACGCAGTTAAACAAAACAGGATAAAACTAGAGGGGGAACTTGGAGAAAAATGTGACTTATAGACAAACCCCCAAGTCAAAGCTTTCCTTGGATCTTTTAACCACATTTCACTGATCTGTCAGTAAAGTTGGCCCAGTCATCCACACATCAAGTGGAGAGTCGTGGTCAAATAGATTTTTGCATATCTGTCAAATGTATTCCAAAAGTGACGAAAAGAATGACAAAACTCATGAGAATTTGGTGAAAATATGTGTTTGGTTTCCCCATTGGTCTGGCTCAGGTTCTGGATCACAGTCCTGAGAGACCTGATTGGGTTTTTGTGGACTGTGGAAGCAGGGGATGCGGTGGTGTCCCTGACGTGTACAAAACACAGCAGAACATTTCCCTTTGAGTTCTGCAATAAACTGTTGTCGAGATGTGTCTTCCCAGCAAACAGCAAGAGTTTGCTGCTAAACAATTATTTCACTGTTTATTCCAGTGGGGACTGAGTGATCAAGCACAAGAAGCCTTCCCTTTTCCTTTACATATCATTAACATCTCAAGACTTTGACAATTATAATTAGTTTCTTTCTGTGTACATCAATGTTATCTCGCATAATTATCTGTATCTGTTGCAACATATATAAAAAAAAAACTATTGGCTTATTAAAGCACATTTTTTGCCAATATTTTAGAAATCATATTTCTAGAGAGGTTGAATTACCTTTCTGCCTCAACTCATTAAGCTTTTGCCTCACAGTAATCAGGATGATGTCGTTATTGTCCAAAAGGGTCCCTAAACTGTCATTATCTTTATAGACATAGCAAGAATGTGGAGTGGACACCAGGCCTCTCAGCAGACCCTCCCTTTAATGAGTTAGTGGTTCTTTAATCAGCTTCCACGGGGGAAGGATCAAATTCACTTTGCTTTTATTAAATTAGAGCTCAAGCATTTTGCACTGGAGTGTTCCACTCATAAGGCAGAGAGAAACTCCACGAATATACAGCACACTTTCATTTCAACCTATTTGCTGGGACAAAACGGGGCTAAATTTGACACATTTAGCCTTTCAGTTATTAACCATGTGTCATTTGTGCGTGTCACAAACAGTAAGTAGAGATTATCTAAACAGATGGAAGGCAGTCAAAACAAGACAATCTCTGGAAATCTATCAGACGCATAAGATTTTACGGATTCTGGGGAAAAAAACAGGAAACCCCCGATTTACAATGACAGTGAATGCTGCAGTTCTTGATCTGTCAATGTAATGTAACTGTGTAGGAGAGACAGCCGATGCACTAATCTCTGTATTTCTTTTAAGATTTGTAAGCTTCGTGGCTAGTTATAGCTTACTGAATCAGAAAAATGGAAACATCCTCAGCAGGAGCACGATGTGAGTTTATTAAAGACTCAATCCAGTGAAATTCATCCTTAGAGATGAACGATAAGGTGACGAGGTCAAATGGTTTATTGAAATAACAGTGATTGATTGGAACATGGAGGTGAATCTGGCCGGCTGGGAAAGCTCTGGTTGCGGACTGTGGGAAGATGATGAAAGAGAAATGAGCACCAGCAGCAGCCAGGTCGGTGATTTGATGTGGCAGAGGCTGCCTTACGGAGTAGGGTGATGGAGGAGGAACTGGAGGTCGTGAGTTGGGCTGTGGTGACGAGTGGAGAGCAGAGTTGTCGCCCAGGAGGGGATGATTCTTGACGGAGGGTGGACAGGCGCGGAGATGTTACAGGAAGCCAGCCGGTATGGAGGAGCAACGACCCACTGGGGTGCCAGGAAGGCTCTAAAACTTTCAGAGGACTGGATGGAGATGAAAGGAAGAACCGGCCGGAACGTGCTGAAAATCAGGTGAATCTGGAGAGGAGAAGAGCGCTGGATAAGACAATGTATTTATTTGTAACAGGGAACAAACAAGGAACAAGGAGCTTGATCAGGTACTGCTTAGGTGAGCTAATGCTCTGACGCCTTCCTTTCATCCCCAGTAGCTTTGAATGCTCTTTGGTGGTGATGAGAAACACCTGTGGCTGGCGTCCGCCTGTCGCACCCTCCAACACACCTCTGCTGCACCGGACCACACACCGGACAGCTGTCCTTACTGAGTTAACCTGTGGTCAACATACGGAGGCGAAACTGCAGAAACCCCAAATGGAACAAAATAATATCGGTGTCAAAAAACATGGATAGGACAGGCTGCAGTATCTTAACCATCATTGGTTTGCGAGTTCAGTTCTACAGAATTACAGCACTTCATACTTCCATGTTTTGCTATTGTCCCCACACCCCAGAAGCCTGTATGATGCAAATTTTGCCATCTGTACCCACCTAATAGGTCTCTACATACCCTGAAGTGTGACCCAGTCTTTTGAGACTGTGGAGCTTCCCATGGTCCCAAACACATGGCTGATAGTGACAGGTCAGCTCATGAGCAGAAGAACAAGAACTAAGCTATATATACACATGCATATATATATATATATATATATATATATATATATATATATATATATATATATATATATATATATATATATATAGTTTAAATTACTATAGGGTGAGCAGATAGTGGAAAAAATAAGCTACAATATGCCAACATACAGGCAAGTTTCATTGTCTACTTAGGCCTCTCGCATATAGACTTTATCAACATGAGTTTTCACATAAAAAGAGTTTTTGTACTCACAAATGCATATGGCCTGTTTGGTTTAAGTTGGGCTTTGGAAAACATAAAAGAAGCATATTTGTTGCTACATCTGGGACTGGTTAGCTTGTCCTCATTTCACTTCTGACGTTGCTGATTGAACCTGAATGCTCAGTAAGATGACGGCCGTAATAGTTTGTTCAAACACTCAGGTGGACTTTCTGGTGCTGCAATTTTTAAATCTACCTCATAGGTTGAGAGTCACTTCCCATTAGAACTGATATAATAAAGAGATCTGGTGTTGCAACAAAGCATGCCGTGTTAAAACCAAGGATTTCTTCGAGCTTGGGTGGCCTGTTATCTACCTTTTAGGCAGCAGACGTCTGGACTCTGCCAACGTCACTCATTAATGATTCACACAAAAGTTAAAACTACCAACTTTTACTGGAACTTAAATAAAATTGTAAGCTTTTATCATCTAATTTAATTCTAGCATTTAAGAAATGTTCAAAAAACAATGCTGAATTGAATACTGAATTAACACACATGTTTCCGCTGTTTTGAGACCAATTTTTCTTCTTAAGCATGAGAGCTGACGGATTTTTTTTAAACAATTAACCCTGCTGAATGCAGGCCATTATGTGGTTAAACAGTTTAGAGGAGAGGAAGAGAAGGGAAAGATGGAGTAGGTTGGAAAGACTGGTAGAAAGGAAGGGGGCAGGGGGTCTGGTGAAAGACATGGGTGAGAAAACAGGGCATAGGGGGGAGTCATGTTGCAGGAAAAGCAGGAGTGTTGGGATTGAAATAGGAAGTAGAGGGTCTACTTAGGTTTAGTAAATTATAGTTCCTTTAACCCCTAAACATGGCGAGAAACCCCATGGGGCAGCAGTGTCTGGGACACATCACGCTGAGAAAAACACCCAACGCTGACGTGTGGATTTGCCCAGACCCCATGACCCCCTGCATCAGTTATCATACTCTGATCTAAAATCCAGGGCGGAAGTTGTGTTTTTAAAGACGCTAAACAGATTTGCAAAGTGTTATTGAAAAGCATCATTGATTAACACTACAAAGTAAAAAGAACACGGAAGAACTCTTTGCCAACATGTACTGCCATTTCACCCCCTACATTTTGTTCCTTTCTCCTTCCATTTATAGGCGTTCTTTGTCCATTGCACATCGGGGTTTGTGTGTGTTATTGGTGAGTATTCCCATTTGTTATGGAGATAGATTTTTAAATGTAATATAATTTTGTAATAATTTTCTATTACTCCACATTTCCATTTATGTTGGTCCTCGTCCGCTTTAGGGCCAGTTGAACCTCCTTAAAATGATAGACGACCTGCGATCCAACCAAAATAACTCAAGTCACTTCCACAAAACAGATAGAACATTTAGCCTTAAAAATGTCAGCTAATAAGAGACAGGAATTATCTCGCTTTGTGAATCAGGAGCCCAAAAGGCGCGGGTTCACCACAACCACATTGCTTTTTCAGTTCTGTCATAAAACATGTGGAAATAGCAAAAGCGCATCTTAGTGCTGATAGGAAGTGGTTTTTTTTAAATAGGCTTAAGCAGCCTCCTCCCAGCAGCTGCCTTCTTCTAGTTGTATAACCATATTGCCATGATTTAGGCTTTTTGTTTGTTTGTTCTGGACTTTTCTAGTATCAGCCATGTCATCTCTCAGCCATCAGCCACCATCCTATCAGCTCAGCCCATCCTCAGTCACCAGCCATCCATCAATCAGCTCAGATCAGCTCCAATTGCTGCCATTAATCACTGCTAACTCTGCTCACCTGTTCCCCTGCCTACATGTACCTGCCCCAGCCAACTCATCACTGCCAGCATGTCTAGTCTTGCTTCTTACTGTCACCGTGCCTCTACCAGTCTCTGTGTGCTCAGCTAGCTGAATTCTTCTGCCCTGTTGTGTTCAGCCCACACTGCTGTATGCAGTGTGGGCTCCGTTGTAAGACAAATACTTTACAACGGTGGTAAAAGTGGATGTGAAACATGTCCCTGGGACTGCTGTACAATATCTACTTAATGTTCCATTTTTATATTGAAAAAAAGTTGAACACAAAGGAATGCAATGAGGAAGGGCTGACATCGGCATCCATTGCAACTGTATCATCTGGATTCATTAAGATCATTAACCTGGAGGTGTCACATTTGCTGAAGGAACAACCAGATGCAGAGAAAGTTGAAGATCAAAGAAGGATATTTAATGACAAGCTAATACTTACAAAAACTAAAGGCAGAACATGACATGGATTGTAGGCCGCCGATAAACTGGAGGTCGAAAACAGGAGGAACCGCTGGCTTGACCATGAAACCAAAACCGCTTAAATACTACCAGGAGAGGGAGAGTAAAGGTGGGAGGAAAAAGTGGAGCAATATAGGTGATAATGAAAGCACAGGTGGAAGTCATGAAAGGTGAACAGAGGGAAAGGGTGCACAATGATAGGACAGAGACACGGAGGAAACAGAATACAATAAACAAACTATGTGAAAATAAATTCACGGCCAAATGAGCTGAAGACAGGCAGGCAAACAAAGATCTAACAGAAGCAGGAATAAACTAACTAAATCCATATTGAACAGACTACTAAATGATGACAGGCAGCAAGAAGGAAGGAACCAAATCCACACATTAACAAATAAAACTAAGAGGAGAAAGACTAACAATGATCCCCAGGAATCCAAAGATATTCAAACACCAGGGGATTGTGACAGGAGGTCTTTCACAGGTGGAAGCCTCTTTCAGATCATACGTACAATTAAAGATTATTCTATGTGCCTTGATAGAATCTGAAAGGTCTGATATGGTGGTCCACCTCTGATCCATCTTTGGAGGTGGCCACAAACCTGTAACAACTATGAGCTGAGAGGGTAGGACAGGGTTGCAGAATTATTCTGACATTATTCTACAACAAAAAGCAAAGATAGCAGCAACAACAGCACAATCCACAGGAGTGAACAGAGCTGAGACACCGAAGTGGATTTAAACAATCTGAATGATGACTTCTGGTGGAAATCTACAACAAATTTAGCATATTATCAGGTGAATGTTTCTGAATGCTATATGTCATGTCCTCTCTAAGTTGAAGGTGCTGAAAATTCACATATGGTCTTACTTGATTGCCTACATAATGATTGAAATAGGTTATAAAGGTATTTTAATGTGGCCTGATGCAACACTTGTCTTCTTTCTTCTTCTGGATCTTCTGCAAGACATGTTTAATACTTTAGGATTAATTACACAAACCAAAGAAGTATCAGAATGAAAAGATTCCCATTGATTCCAATGTTGCTGGAATCAGATCAAAATCTGTACCAAAAGAAAGTCAAGTCTGGGGAGGTGGAGACAGCAGAAGTTGCCATTAATGCACAAAGTTGTCATGGGAACAGTGGCAACAGGAATCTCTGCTAGAAGAAACCTCCTAGTGTCTCAAAATAGAACGTCACAGGGTTAGAGGACTTGATGGATTCTCCAACACGAGGTAAGGTCAGCAATGGACAAGGGGGAAACAAGCAGGATAACAAGCATGAAGGAAAAGGGAGCATGAATTAGGGGCAAGAGTGCATTGAAAAGTTGGCCCATATGGAGTAACATCTGGTGAGTGAAACCTCAATCCGTTAAGTTTGTTGTCCATGGAATATATGATACCTTAGCAACCCCTTAAACTATCCATTTCTGGGGTAAAACTTGCCACCCTGCCCAATCTCCTCAGGGAGAGTGGTTGTGAAACAGATTCTTAATTGTTCTTCAAAAGCAGTAGGGGATGGTCAATACTGATGACACCATCACTATGTACCAAATATAGTTGTTGAGAGTGTCTCAACAGCCATAACAGCAAAAAAGGCCTACTGACCCCTTGATAAGCAGTCATCTATCAACTGTCACTGTCCACCTGCTTGTCCTTGTAGGATTGCTGGGAGTTGGTGCTAGGAGCGAGAGGTGGGATTTTCTAAATATTTGGCTTACTAAATAAATATTTAGGTCAAAGTTAAATATTTAGTTTTCAAATAAATTTTTTGTTCCAAACTAAATGTTTAGGTCCAAATTAAATATTTATTTTCTGCACTAAAACTTTATTTTCCCAACTAAATATTTAGCTTGGACCTAAACATTTAGTTAGAAACTAAATATCTACTTAGCAAACTAAATGTTTTGTGGGTAAACTAAATATTTAGATTGCTAACTAAATATTTTGTTTGTGAACTAATTATTCAGTTTGTAAACTAAATAATTAAGTTAGCAAGCTAAATGTTTTATGCTTAAACTTAATATTTAGGTTGCTAACTAAGTATTTAGTTTGTAAACCAGATATTCAGTTTGTAAACTAAATATTTAGCTCGGACCTAGACGTTTAGTTTGGAACAAAATCTTTAGTTAGCAAGCTAAATATTTTGTGTCTAAACTAAATGTTTAGCTTTCTAAGTATTTAGTTTGTAAATTAAGTATTCAGTTTGTAAACTAAATATTTAGCTCAGACCTAAATATTTTGTTTGGGACTAAACCTTTAGTTTGGAGGACAGATATTTAGTTTATAAACTAAATATGTAGTTAGCAAGCTACATATTTAGTTTGCACACAAAATATTAAGCTTGCTAATATTTAGTTTACAATCTAAATATTTAGCTTGCTAATTAAATATTTAATTTGGAATTGTGATATTTATAATTATGTAAATGACACAGTATGATTTGGTTAAACTTTAAAAAAAACATATATTTTTTATTTTAAGACAGACTAAATAACCCAAGTTATTGCTTTCAGTCTTTGACTGTGTAACTTTACAAACAGCACCCCATAGCGAGGTATGCGCTGGACAGGTCATCCGTCCATGACAGGGTAACACAGACACCCATGACAATGTGTGGGTTCTCAACCAGGCAAAGATTCAATTCAATTCAATTCAATTTTATTTTTGTAGCACCAATTCATGAAACATGTCATCTCAAGGAGCTTTACAAAATCAAATTCAATCAGATTATACAGATTGGGTCAGATTACACAGATTGGTCAAAAAAAGTAGCATTCACTCCTCCTGAAGAAGCGTAGAGCTACAGGGAGAGTCGTCTGCATTGTCCATGGCTTTGCAGCAATCCTTCATACTGAGCAAGCATGAAGCGACAGCGGAAAGAAAAACTCCCCATTAACGGGAAGGCAAACCTCCAGCAGAACCGGGCTCGGTATGAACGGTCATCTGCCTCGACCGACTGGGGGTTAGAGAAGACAGAGCAGAGACACAACAAGAGAGACAAAAAGCACAGAAGCACACATTGATCCAGTAATCTGTTCTACATTAGATGGTAGTAGCGGGTGATCTGTCTTCCCTGGATGATGTCACACCTAACAGAACGTCAGATCAGGTGTAGCTACCTACTATGAAGAAAAAAAAGAAAGAGAACAAAAAGTTAAAAGCTGAAATGAGGACAAGTAGTGTAAAATTGGAGGACAGTAGAAATCAGTAGAGTGAGAAAAATAGGCCCTGATGTCCTCCAGTAGCCTAAGCCTATAGCAGCATAACTATAGAGGTAGCTCAGAGTAACCTAAGCCACTCTAACTATAAGCTTTGTCAAAAAGGAAAGTTTTAAGATTAGTCTTAAAAGTAGACAGGGTGTCTGCCTCACGGACCAAAACTGGGAGTTGGTTCCACAGGAGAGGAGCCTGATAGCTAAAGGATCTGCCTCCCATTCTACTTTTAGAGACTCTAGGAACCACCAGCAGACCTGCAGTCTGAGAGCGAAGTGCTCTGTTAGGAACATACGGGGTAATCAGAGCTCTGATATATGATGGAGCTTGATTATTAAGGGCTTTATATGTTAGAAGAAGAATTTTAAATTGTATTATTGATTTAACAGGAAGCCAATGAAGGGAAGCTAAAATTGGAGAAATATGACCCCTCTTGTTGATTTTCATCAGAACTCTTGCTGCAGCATTTTGGATCAGCTAACGTCTTTGGATTGCATTTTGTGGACTTCCTGATAGTAAAGAATTACAATAGTCCAGCATTAGTGTAACAAATGTATGTACCAGTTTTTCAGCATCACTCCTGGACAGAATGTTTCTAATTTTGGCGATATTCCAGAGGTGAAAAAAGGAAACTCTAGAAACCTGTTTAATATGGGATTTAAATGACATGTCTTGGTCAAAAATAACACCAAGATTTTTTACTTTATTACCAGAGGCCAGGTTAATGCCATCCAGATTAAGTGATTGATTAAGAAGTTTATTTTTAGGGGACACTGGTCCAAAGATTCCAACTTCTGTCTTTTCAGAATTTAAATGTAGGAAATTTAAAGTCATACGGCTTTTGATGTCATCAAAATATGACTGTAGTCGAAGTAATGGATTGGATTCATCAGGATTTATGGCTAGATATAGCTGAGTGTCATCAGCGTAACAGTGGAAATTAATCCCATGCTGTCTGATAATTTTGCCAATCGGAAGCATATATATAGTAAATAGAATTGGTCCAAGGACTGAACCCTGTGGTACTCCACAGGTGACCCTAGAGTTTGAAGAAGATTTATTATTAACATGAACAAACTGGAATCTGTCCGATAGATAAGATTCAATTCTGGGATCTTCATGCTGCATCGCAAAAATAATAAAAGTAAATTCCCTTTAGCACGACAGAAAGGCAACCAAAACAACAACCTGTAGATGCTGCTGACCTTCTCTCCTCAAAAGTCTGGTAGAGTATTATCAATCTGGGCAAGCCACTTAATCTTATGGCACACATTAGATCAACATGTTTGCATATTGGTATAGTCAGTTTGGTATAGTTGAGTTCAACTCAAGCTGCCTTGATGACTCTGACAGAATGAGGATTGCCTGGGAAAACTATGTAGAAGATGCATTCAAGAGTGTTATAGATGAGTGTTTGAGACGATGCAGGTAAACATACTGCAACCATGTAGTCTTAACTTTAAGAGGTTCACTGGCTACTCGTTTTACAGAGGGCACACCTTCTTAGAAATTATCAGGCCAGTCAGAAGAACAACCATTTGGCCTTCAACAAAAGGATCTTAAAGAGCTGCATATCTCTTTTTTCTGCCTCTTAATTCAAAACACTGGCTGTAGACTAAAAAGAGTTAACTATACCTGGATTCTGGTGGGATACAACTCAGGCCTTGATCAACCCGGTGCGTTGCCTGGGTGAGATTGTATAGTGTTGTGAGATCTAAACACCTGATGAATCCAGTATGCATCACAGATGCTGCGTTTCGGTGAATAAGATGTGTCTTTAACCATTTACTGCTTTTCATTTATGTATTACAGCAAAAACCACAAAGCAACAGCTGCATCTTTTTCCACAGATCATCATTAATTCAACTAGACTAGGGAGTCTTTCTAGTGATTCTGGTTTGATTTTTTCCATATGTCTATGCCATCATTTATAGCTATCCCTCTGCTCATGATGATGGCACCATTGAGACAGCAAACACAATACAAAACATTCATGCATTCATCCTTGTCTACAGACCCACTTTATCCAATTCAGGGCCACTGTGACACACTGGGCAGGTATTCAGTCCATCACAGACAATGCAAATTTAGAACTAAAAAAGTTTTACAAATTCTCCCAGTTGTTGACATTGTGCATATGTCAAATAATACTCTCTCTTGCAGGTTATATTTCACAATTTTTCTTTTGCCAAATCTGTGTTGTGCAACTTTGTTTTTGGCAATCAGTTTAAAAACCCAGCCTTCTCAATCAGCATGCCAGTAAACAATTTTATGCAGTTGTCCCAGCAGATGAAAAAAACAATTCCTTCAATAACCCTTCAGACATTCAGACAGCATGTTCCTATTCTCTGTCCTTTGAAAAAGTTGTATGGTTACTCCCCTATTAAAAACTAAACACAATACAAATTGTCTAAAAAAGTATTAGATCTAGACAAATGTATTTAAAAAAATATTTATGAAGCCCTGGAGACCCTTAGAACCCTAGTCATGTGGGATTCATAATCTAGAATCATAATATTTTTATGCTGTTGGTGTGTTTAAAGAGTTTCATGTCCTCATTATGATACTGATGCCATTTATCACTGCACAGAAATTCATCTTTTAAAATTACAACAAATAACAGCTTCCGTCAAGGCCACTTCTTTATGCGTGACTTTTTAAACTACATTTTGACAATTAACACCAGTGTATCGCACAAGGTGTGGTCAGGGTAAGGAAAACCCTTAAATGGATTTTTTTGATTTTATTAAACCAGCAAAAAGATTTGTCCCCAATGGAGAGCTGTGACGCTAAATGAGCTGTAAGTCATTCAACTCATGCGAAGATCAAGACTGAGTTGTTGTGTTGGTGTAAAGTCATAGGTAGATGATTGTGGTGTTGGATCTGTAACCGTGAAAAAAGTGGCATCCAGCTGAGAGGTAGCAGCATAGTAAAAGTTATTCAGCTGCTGGAGACAGTGTGCCTGTAGGGAGCCTTTAGCTTACTAGCAGCAGTGCTGAGCGGTGCTGTAATGTGTTTGGCAGCGTCGGCACTGTGATGGGGTTAAATACTGACGCACTGAGAAGAAAGTCTGGCTGTTTCTTCTGCAAAGCGGCTTAGCCAATATTTGATATTCTTTTTTTGCATGCATGACAAATGCTCTTTTCAGAGAAACACAGCCTCAGGACAGCTATAGAAGAGAAACAACATAATACAGCTGTAATTTTAAAGGGAGAATTAGAAATTATGTTTATTTTGTGCAAAGAGAAAGGTTTTAAGCTGATTACCCAAAATGTTCTGGAAAATATAACAAATGTTTTTTGCAGTTATCATTAACATTAGTTTCGGTGGTCCCTGTCATTATCACGTTTCAGTTTTACCTTTACCATCGCTTACCGACCCTAATCCAAGAACACCAAGCCTGATTCCCTGTCTCAACAGTTTTCTTCAGAAAAATAGGTTCAGAAAACTGTTACCATCATTCTTACCTCCATTGTCATCAGTTTGCTCTCCTGGGATATGAAACAAAGCATTACCTAAGCCCTCGTCACTGAGCCAGATCCCTGGGGAGGACCATCCGGTCGTAGCTACGTTCCTGCATCCATGCAGTCCTGTGTCCTCCAATGGGCTCTTATCTGTTATTTCATCGGTTTAACCAAGCTTCCTTCAGCCACCAAGACCACCAGACTCTTGTTCCACCACATCTTTTGACTCCACAGGATACTCTATGAAATGTATCAGATCGAGGACCTCAGCTCATCTCCCAAGTTTGGCGAGACTTCTACAACTCCCTCAGAGCCAAGGTCCCACTCTCGTCAGGCTTCCACCCTCAGATCCAACGGCCAATGTGAGCTGATGAAGCAGTAGCTCAAAAACACACTCTGTTGTCTCTGCAATGAGAACCTTACGTCTTGGAGTCAACACTTTGCCTGTGTGGAATACGCCCACACAGACACACAAGAAACAGATATACTGGTCAAAGAGTATTGTATTTTTCGGACTATAAGGTGCAGTTAAAAATCCTTAGATCTTCTCAAACATTTATGATGCACCTTATATATGATTAAAGTTGTGTTTACTGACCAATTTTCATGTGGTACAATGTGCTCAATAATCTTTGTTAAAAGGGTGTAAGTACGACTTTGGTAAGCAACGAAGCCGCTCCGCTCAATGGATATTCGGAGCATTACGGTACCTGATTGGAACCTGAGCTGTCTGCAAGACTGCCTGACTGTAATATTGAAACTAGAAGTGCATTCATGTAAAGGCCCACACATTCTCGGGTGTAGTTCACTCCGTGGAAGACGTACTCGAGGCAGACTCTGCGCATACACGGGTACGTGTCACACTGTAAACTTCTAGGAGGCAAGAAGTCTTCACATCAAACTGTTTTATATGTGACACCGAGCTTGATACACTGAGCTGCTCCAAGCCAGGGGTGGCAAGGATGCGCAGCATCACAGTCCCTCTCTGTTCTCACTGACAGGTGGGAGTCTGCTGGGAAAGAAACGGCTCTAGGTGCTCAGCTAGCTAATCACACATTTTACCATCCGTTCCATCGCTTCTTCCCACTGGCAGAAGGTGTGGGAATTGTAGGAATTTGCCACAAGAAATCTAGGCAACAGTACGCTCGACTATGAAGGGTAAACGGTCCACGGAGAGTCAGCGCAGAGTCCACGCAGCTCACAGTATAAGCACAGTACACCCGAGTATGTGGGAACCTTTAAGCAGCCTGTGCACTAGCAACAATAAACCTGGTAAGTTAATTCAATATAAAAGATACGTTTATTTTGGCCTTGTTTTAGAAACAGGGGAGTGTAGTCCAATTACTCTGTCCTCCCGACAAGATGAAGCCTTATAATCCAGGGTGCCTTATGGTACGAAAAATATGGTATGTTAATAAACAAATGAGCTCATGGCAGCAGTAGCTCTTTCATTGGCTTTATCTAAGATAAAATACAACTAAAAAGATAATCTCAGAGCCAATAGTTAAATCTATGATATAAAAATGAAGCTTTGTCTAGAAGACAGGGTTAAACACAAAACAACATGTCACATTTTATAACAGATACAGAACATAAAGTTTATGGTAGGAACAGCTCAGCCAATGAGCTGTTCCTACCAGCCTCTCTATGAGGGTGTCACAACTACACTGAAATGCTGGACCAAGTGCAACTTCTGTAAATAAAGGGAACATCAAATTTAATGGCCAGTATACCTGCAGACAATTTATAGGCAGGGAGTAGTAGGTTCTTGTATCTTTAAAGAGGTAGCTCAGGAGAACCAAAGCCACTACAAAAACTTTGGACAAAAATTTAGTTGGTTCCGCTGGAAGGAAACTGATAATTGAAAAGAATTCAGGCCCTATGTTACTTCATATGTACACAACCAGAAATGATGAATTCATAGGTTACTAAAGGTTTCTTTAAATTCAGATTAATCCTAAAAAAGTGAGATTTTCAAGGCCAAACAGTGTGGGACCTTTAATTTTGCAAGAAGAAGGATAATCCCTCTTTAAAGTTGGATTTTTTTCCTCCTTGAATGTGTGTAGTCAAATTAAAGCTTGGATTTTTTAGTATAAGCAAATTTCCCTGGATTAGTAGATTAATTTATTTTACACTTTTTGTATATCTTTACTCAGATTTACAACTACAGAGGAAAACACTACATGAAATTATGAAAGTCAACAAAGAAGATTTATTTGTAACAACACAAAGCTTGATTTAGTAAATCACGACCCAGTATTAGTTATGCAAAACAGAAATCTATCTTTTTTGAATCCTTTATAATACTTTAAATTAATACCAAACCTTTGAAACCCACTTATTTTACATATAATTTCACCGTAAGGCACTTTCAGACAGAGTATAGTAATTAGCAGATAATCACATTTTCTCAGACAAAATGGAAACACAAGCTGATCAGTCCGCTTTTCCTTTATTAGTTATTGTAGTTTCCATTTTTTTCTATTGATGCAGAAAGACCAACAATTATTTTCCTGTATAAAGTATCGTACAATCTGAAAATAATAATTTTATTTTGCAGTGTAAAAATGTGATCTGAGGATTTGATATGTATTTGACAATATTTTAAAGATTTTTTTTTATAAAGCACAGAATCATCTCAAATAAATATGATGCTTGTCTATTCAAATACAAATAAAAAAAACAATAACTTACTCTGACAAATTGCATTTTTCCATTGTTATTGCAGAAAAAAATCTCACTCACCCAGCTCATATTTTCACATTGTTTGGTCAGATATATAAGAAACTGTTGGAACAGTTAAAAGTACAGCAAATATTTTTTTCTTATAAAAATATTAATGAAAATAAAAACCAAATTCTTTGGCATATAAGCAAAAATGTCTACTTACAAAAGGCATTGAAATACAAAGTAAAAATACAGCTACATCAATGTAATGACACACAATAGAAAAAAATCCAGCTCTTTCAGTCTTTATATGGAACTGTGTAGAAAAACATGCACTGTTTTATATTTAAAATCACAAACAGACTCTTGAAATCCATCCTATTGCATCAGGTTTTGGACAGCAACACCTTGATGCAATCCAGAGAGGTATTTGATCTTGGTTACGTCAAGCATCAGGCTGGAGAACAGGGGAGACGCAAAAGTGCATAACATATAAACTCATATCAGCTCCTGATCCACAGCAAACACTGGACTTGTTTTATCCCAAAATGATGTTCCCTTCTGTCAAGTGCCCTTATTTCCATTCCTATTATTAGGTAGTACTTCCCACAATAAAATTCTTTCTTTCTTCTATACTTGATTCCTTGCACAGAGTCCAGCGATGCAAGCAGGTGTGGCCACATTCTCCTTAACACAATATTTGAAGAACTTAAGGGAACAAAGGTACGCAGAAAGCAAAAATCACAGTCCTTGGATTGTAACACTTCCACCTCCTCAGCTTGGTGGTCATCCATCAACTAGGTTGAAATAAATATATCAGTAGGACTGCTTAAAATGATTTTCTGTGTAACATACAGTCCTAATTTATATTCGACAAGGTTTGGAAACAATAGTCATTGTTTCCGCAAAAATTACAGTCACAGCAGCAGCAATGCAAAGTCTTTTGCTTGTGGTTACATGTACATCTGGTCAAGTTAAAAAAAAAAAATTCAAACAATGATTCATATTGTAAACACTGAGACTCCTGCAGTCATGTCATATGGGATCGTTTATGAACATTATTTGTCTGTCACCATGTAAAACACCGATTTACATTCAACAGTCATGCTAATCCTAAATTCACTTAAAATGACCACCAGTCATTGCTGAATTTAGGCCTACTGACGGAGGAGGGAAGTTTGCATTAACTGTCATTGATGATATGTCTTACTTCAGAGTACATTCAGACCTACCAATAACAGCTAGGGCTCTTTTTTTCTTGGCACCAAAATCAAGGAGCGTCACCTTGTTCTGTTGTCAGTTTTAGAGGCTTACAGTTTCTGCTAAAATTGACGTGAAGATGCTGCTGTATGATGCACAGAATCCTTCCACTATTGCTGCAGCACAGTGCCATGAGCAGCATTGTTTCTTCACAGTAAGATAATTATGGGTTGAACCGTGTAGGTTGGCTGGTACCTCTCAGAGTGGAATCCACTGGAGACAATCCCTGACCTGGTAAAGCAGGTGCAGTTCACGGATGCTTCCCATACGACATGAGTGCAGCTGAAAGCAGCTCTCAATTGTAAAGCCTTTTGTGCTTTGTAAACTGGTATGCAACTGTTAAAACACTGAGAAGGCACACCAATATATTACCCTGGATGCATCAGATACACTGAAACTGACTGAACCAGTGCAGAGATACATTTTAGAAAAAACAAATGTAATTTGCACGTACAGTTGGGGAAATAGGTATGTAACATGGAAATATTTTTCTGTGCATATGCTAATGTGGTATTGATGAAATTCACACCAACTATCAGTAAAAAAGCTATGTAATTTACACCTACAAAGACATCAAAATAAGTGTGTCCGAAAACAGAAACTATCAAAAAGTACAGAACGGTCATCCTCAAGAGGTGCTTGGCACATTTTGGCCATTTAGTTTCTAATTTTCAAGGTCTCTGTATACAGTCACTGCACAAGACTCCACTGCTGAAGAAAGAGCCCGTTGACACTTGTTTAAAGTTCATGGAGGAACACTCACCATTAAAATACTGGGAGGATATAATCTCATCAGATAGATCCAGAATTAAACTCTTTGGAGGCCGAGAGGTGAAGATGGACTGCACATAACCCATGAACACCACACTAGTGGTGAGGTTTGAGGGTAGGATCATCAAGGTACAGGGCTGTTTTCCAGCATGTGGCACTGGCAGTCCTCATATAACTGACTGACTGCATGACTGAGGTATGAATAAAGAAATGTACAAAGAGACTTTTAACAAGATGATGCAAGGGGGATTTCTCAGCAAGCAAATGGTCACACAGCCAGGGAAAATACTCAACTGCTTTTCGACAGACAAGGTAAATCTGCTATAAACACTAGACTTGAATCCAATAAAGATTATCAATTAATATCTCTGTTAAAATTAGTCCAAGAAATATCGCCATTGTACTTCATCGTTGTCCATGTTTGTTTAGTTTGAACTCTCATGTTGGGTGTCAAAGAGGTTTGTTAGGCGAGATTCCCCTACTGACATCTGAATGCTCGTGAGAAAAATCCGGTCATCTGTGTGCTTGCCCTTTGACCGGACACAACACACTATACGAGCAAACCTGTTACAGCTATGCTTTTTATCATTATGATTAGTGTCTCTCAGGTTTTCAAAATCAGCTAAAATCTTGCGATGTGAAGCTAGACATTAGCAATTTGAAGACAGTTTGTGTGGAAGACTGGTTTATCTGATCATTGCATAAGAGTAGTTTCTTAAAACAGGAGATGTCTTGAGCTTGTCATTATCAAAAAGGCTTTCTATTAGTATTAAATACATTCAGCAAGCATGTTAAATCTTTATTCCCTCATTTTAATTTCTTACACATTCCTTATGGAAAAATCGTTTTGATTTATTTGTATGTGTAGATTATCTTAGATTATTTAACCAACACCTGGTGTGAATTTCATGTCAATATCCCTATTAGAAAAGTATTTACTAAGACAAATATTTCCATCTTTCATGTATTACCCCATTGCATGGTGGTGTGGTAAAACCTCAACAAAGAGATCATTTGGACACTTTGGTAACACTAGTTGCTCAGAGGAGGTGCCTCCTTGCAATACTCCTTGTGCAGTTTTTTGATAGTGGGCCCAAACCGGCAGTCATTGGGCTCGCTTTCAATGCAGAAACACATAGAACATTCTCGGTTTGTGGTGTACAGACACATCTTAGTGACAATGACTCTCTGGGAGAAAAATATTCTTCCTGGTCAAGTTATACCCCAATAGAAAAGCTAAAAATCCACAGTTTCTCTGACTAAGTTACCTACATTAGACAGATGCCCAGTGGATGAGACAGTAAGAGGTAGCTAATTTTACAAAGCCTCGCACTCTTTTTAGCCAACTTTGATAATAATGGCAACCTTGCCGTTCTAAATATCTAAAAGATGTCCAGTTAGCCATTACTTGTTAACGTCCAAGAGCACGGATTTAATTATTACAGCTCAACCCTTTCTTTGTCCACTGTGGTAGAACTAAACCAATTTTGCCACCAGAGTTGTTCTGCATGGGAAAAAAATTGTAAACAGGAATATAAAAACTGAAATCAGTTTAGTGGTTAGTGGCGTTTTTGCCTTTAGGTCACACATCCAGCACCATATCATAATCTGTTTCCTTCTTCCTCTTTCCACATTTGTTTATAAGGACAGTGTATAGTGTCAACAGTATCACCCAGTAACTGGCATAGACCACTGCCCCAACGATGAGCACAATCTCTTCTGATTGAGGAAAAGGTTTTTTAGTCTGTTGGATTATAGTGTAAATAATCCCAATGAAAAGGATGGTAAACCAAATTGTTATTGGAATCAGACCAATAAAGTTCACCACTATTGTTTTCCTCCCAGAGGTCCCCCAGCCTGACTTGTTAATAGTTGCTATTGCAAACATTTTGGCTGGCAACAGGCTTGACATGTACAGTACTGAATAGAAGGACATGAACACCATGACAATGTTGCCTCTGAGGCAGCTGGCGAATGACGATTTGATCAATGCCACTGCTTGCACAATGAGTAGAAACAACAAAATATTCCAGAGTCGTCCTTGGAAGAAGAGCTGGATTGCAGTTGCGATGAGGAAAAATGGGAAGAATCCTGTGATTACTGCCTCATACGTCATCCATAGATGATGCTTGTGGAACCACATGGAGTTGTAAAGCCATTCTCTGAAATAAGACTTACTCCATCGAGTCTGTTGATTAAGCCATCGTAGATATGTAATAGGCGTTTCCGTAAGGCACTTTGATCGTGCAGTGTATTTGGTTGCATACCCAAGGCTGAGTACTCGGTTTGTAAGATGACGGTCATCCCCGAAGCTGCAGTGGGACCCCATGAAGGTCTGATTGTACCAGTCTTCAAGAAACTCATGCAGGAGAGAATTACGATACATTCCTAGAGGTCCGCTGATGCACTGGACACAACCAAAGTATGACTGACAAGCCCTCTCAATGTTGAAGGCCATCCAGTAGCGGACACTGCTCAGGAAGGAGATCCATGATTCATATTTATTCAAAATCTATAGAAAAGGTTAGAATACAAATGAACAGACATTAGGCTTAAAATATAACAGCTGATTAGTATTTTTGGTGTAAAACACACAATAGACACTGTAGTGCTGTTGTTCTACCTGTACATCTCCTCCAACACCTCCAACCATTGGGTCCTCTTCTAAAACCTTCACCATCTCCACGGATGATGCTGGGTCTAGCATGGTGTCTGAGTCACACACCTGAGAACAAAACCAGCAGTGGGTTAACTGCATTTCTACATCAAAGACAAGTTCCAATCTTCACAATCTTACTTAAAAGAAACAGTATGGCCGTCAGTTTATCCCTTACAAAACCATCAGAGATCTGCTTACAACTACAGATTGGCGCTCCTGCTCACTCTTTTTACAGATGCTTGCTCCATTTTCTTCTATAAAAGGTAGTTTTACTGACAAAAAAAAAATCAGTTGATAAAAAAGAGAAACCTGGTGCCAAAACCCCATTAACAAAGGAATCTGTTACAGACTGAACCTGATGATAGTGTGAGTACAGGGCTTTCTCTCTAATTCCTAAACACTGGAGATTACTGGCATGGCTTCTGGCAGTGCAACAGTGAGGTCCTTCAAAATCTCTGTTAAACAAGTGTTTGGAAGGCATAAGTTGGCTGCAGGTGTCAAACCTGCACTAGCTTTTTTGTATTGATGAATTGATAAAATCCTTCTGTTAATTTATTTGTTTTTTTTATTATGCTTCAAACCCTAATCACATTTAAAAAAGAAAAAAAATGTTATATAGTATACAATACAATATAGATAGATGTGAAAACACTTATTTGATTGCAATTGGTGTTTCAGCCACTTCGTTTTTACCCGTAGAAACCCACCGCAAGATTCAAACTTTTGCTGTTAACTTGAAGCATACCCGTGCCATTCGTCTCACACAGCCAGACTCAGTAAGTCTTTTACATAGGTGATGTGATGTAACCCTGAACACCATGAAACCGATCTGTTATTACACTTAAGCATCAGCTGCTGCTGCCCTTTGTCATGCCTCACTTCACGACACGATGCATCCAGTCACAGTCTGGCTAAAAGCAACACAAAAGCCTCTTTGTGGACCTCATGTTTGGCTTTGGAAAGCCCACTTTTCCTTTCTCGTGGCACATGTCTTTCTCCTCTTCTTCTTCCTTGTGCTTAGTGTATGTGTCCATTGACTGCAGCTGCCCTGGTCTAATTTACACTGTTTCCCTCGTTATCTGCCCTCTAATATTTGGGGTAGTTAAGATAATCGGCTGAACTGATACCTTCTATCCGTGTTTAAATGGCTGAACCTTACCTGTACATAGTCCACGCTCCTTCCTAGTGCTTTGAAGGCTGTGTACATGACCTCTCTTTTGCCTCCCCACTTCTGCATGATGCACACACACTTATTGTTGAGAACAAGTCTGGAGACCTGCTGCAAGCTCTCAGCGTAGCTCTCGTCAGTCTCTTCTGGACTTTTGATGTGATAATTACTCCGCCACACGTACGTCGCTGAGTTGTCCCATCCCATTACTTCCTTAAAGATTTCCATCATGTACAGATCGTCATCTGAGTTCCCATCGATCACCATGATAACTTTGATCCCCGGGTACGTCAGCCTCTTCACTGACACCAGGCACTTTCTCAGGTAGCTTGGATCCTCCTGATAGGCTGCAATGCACAAGGCCAAGGACTTGTTCAGTTTGATCGGCGTCTCCAAGGAGCGCCGCATGTTTCGGTGCTCCAGGAGTGCAAAGAGGCTCTGGATGATTAGATGGACGACCAAGATAGCACCATATAGGCCAAAGGACAGATGATTTTGGGCTGTGGTGATGAACTGATAGCCCATGATGTAGGCTGTGGAGATTCCCACCAGGAGAGACACGCCGAACATGGTGGTCCCAAATATCCTCAGGTAGGTTAGGACTCTCTGACAGTTCATCTATGGGGCAAAGAGAAAGAAATATGTTTACTGAAGTTGGTCGGTGGGGTAATGGATATAAAGAGAGCAATATCTTAGCCATAATTTAATTGTAACGAAGGAATATAAATGTTCAGATTTTGTGCAGTGTCCATGATGTCAAAAACTTTCTTCCATTTCATTCCTAAAAATAAACCCTTTAGGATCCGTGTACATTCTTTCTCAGTATATTTATCACTGGTAATTTATGGAGTTCAATAATACTAATATATGCTCAAATCCTATGTATACCTAAAAGTTATTGTATGTTCTTTATGGAAGACCTTATACTATACCCTAGTTCTATTGATTGTGGTTCTGATCCCTATTTGGATCTGTTGAATGTTATGAAACCTGACGGTCCCCTGAAATAACTATTAGCAACCTCCTGGCGATATAAAAAAACGATTTATCTGAGTTGCAAAACCACATTTACTTATCGCAGATCGGGAGTAAACAATAGAACATTACATCAAGTTACTGATTTGTAAAGCAGGTAAGAAGCACCCATCAGTGGATGCATGCTTGGTACAAAAGGTCTTGTGGTATATAACTCTTTTTTATTGCAAAAAGAATTGGGTGCTAAAGACCCATTAAACAAAAGATTAAAATTACCTCTCAAAGTATATTCAGAAATAAAGACCAAGGAGAACCGTTTTTGGTTCGGTCACAAGTGGTTGAAGTAGGAGTGGTACAAGATGGATTCTCATGTTTGTAAACGCACCAATAATTGTCTTTTTCTTCAACTCTTGAATTAAAAAAAAAACTCAGTCAATGCTAAAAAAAAAAAAAAAACCCTCCGTGCTCTCTATGGTTTTCACATGATTCAAAGACTTGGGTTTGCTGTTTAACATATTTACTTTTTGGTATAAATATTAAGTTAGAGCACTGAACTTTTTAGGCTAAAGGTGACTAGACATAAGACCATCAACAGATCCAATAATCTTTCTGTTGCTTGCTTACTTGGTATTTTATTTCGCATCTACTTTCTTTAATACCTAGTTGTTTTGTAGTATTTTGTTCAATATTCACCTCACAGATTTTAAATTATCTGTAATGCAATGTGGTACCCTCCACCTTTCTACAGCACACACAAACACAGATAAAGAAGGAAGGTATTTTTCTTTTCTCTGTACTCCTTCTTTCTCTCTCTCACTCTCTCTCACTCTCTCTCTCTCCTGCTTGCTCCCCCTCCCCAGAATCCCTGTCTTAATGTCACACAGCTGAGAGTAGCCAACTCCACCATGTCCCTGTTAATGTGGGTGGGCGCACATTACATGTTTTCTTGACCCAATTAACCAGCGCACTGGCTGCTGCAGCCAACTATCCCAACAGAGAGCAATGCAAAATAGTATTGATTGATATTAGTTTTCTACATTTAAGAGAAAACTGATGATTTTGAGGAAGACAGAGTATGAAATCTAGTTTGAAAGCAGTATGTTGGCTACACTGTTTGTTTTTAAGAATGCCGTCATAAGACCTTTGTCCTGTTTTTGTGTCTGATCCTTTTGCAAAAACAAAAAAGAAGAAGAAAAAAAATCTACGGCTCAAACTCCTGAGTTCTGCTTCCAGCCCTCATTATGTTGCTACCAACATCTGTTTGGCAGACCAACGGAGACCCACTCTGCGTGGCTCGGCTAGGCTCAAGGCAAAGCGGACCACCCTCTTATGTCATCTGTTTGTATCTCCGTGGGAAGAAGGAGACAAGATCTCTTAAATCTTTTAATGCTGCAAGAGTGCTTCTTCCCCTCTGTGATTCCTTATAAACATTATTATAGAAAAATTAGTTCCTTCAGTAACCTTTAGGTCTGACGCTACTGAGACGGCGACTCAGTGGGGTGGCTCTTTCTGCAACATAATTTCAACAATCTGAGCACCCTTTAGGCGCACTAGATGAAGGCACTGTTACATGTTTGCACACAATGAGTCTGATACCAAAATGTAAACTGAAATCATACAGGCCTCGCAAAAGTAATGTCTCTTAAAATGTTGTTGCATGTTGTTGCATGTTAAAAGCCACAAACTTAATTTGTGACAGACGTTTTTAGAATTCGTTACAAATAATCTAAAAGTTGAGGCCTACATTTGTGTGCAACCCCTGAATAATAATAATAAAAGAAAATATAACAACCTTTCGCTGCAGTTGTAGCTGCTAGCCTTTAGGTCTGTGTCTTCACCAGGTTTGCACATCAAGAGCCCATGCCTTACAAAATAGCTCACGTTCTGTCAGACTGAAAAGGCAGTCCTTCATGGATATTCTTAAGGTTTTGCAACAGATCCTTAGCTGGGCTTGGACTGGGCCTTGGTTGAGCTAAACCAGGGGTGTCCAGCTCCAGTTCTTGATTCAGAAGTGTTGAATCAGGGCAGCATCTGAAACGTCCAGGGCACCAGTTTTTGAGGACTGACTTTGGTGCCCATTGATTCCATTGTAGCCCAGGTAGTGTGTTCAGGATCATTGTTCTACCAAAAGGTCAATCTTAGCCTCAGCACATGTATAGGTCTACACGAGAGCTTAAAAAGAAGCCCAGCCATCAGGTCTTTTCGGTTTGATTGCTCTGGCTACAGTTTATAGCCAGAGCAATACTCCCATCCCATGATGCAACAGAGGAAGCCTTCTAGATGAGAGATGAAACATGAGAAGTCCAGTTGCTTTCTGTTGAAACACTTAGGATTCCATTGCAGTCTAAAGTTTTTCTTCTTCCAGTCAACTCAGCTCCCCTGTGTCTCCCCATGATGCTTCCACCACCAGGGTGCATTTTGAAGGTATGCCAAGACGTTCCGTTCAGTCGTGTCACCAACACGGCTTGAAGCAAACTGCAAACGGCGCTGCTTATGGACGTCTTTCAACATCGGCCGCTTCTTGCGACTCCTCCAAAAAGGCCAGTTCTGCATTGAGCCCAGCCGTTCTCTCACCTCAGCAGCTCCTCCAGAGAACAACTATTCTGATATTGAGTTACACACGAGTGGACTGATTAATTCTTAGATGACTTCTGAAGTAGTTGCACTTGATTTTATTTCTTACAACTACTCACCCCACTTTTCAGATAGCATATATTAAAATAACAATAATACTTTAAGTTTATGGTTGCAACATGCGGAAAAAGGCAATACTTCTCAAGGATTTGCATACGGATAAGTTGACCGTGTTATTTAACGTAATGCATTTTGCATGAAACTCATTTCATCCATCCATCCATTTTCCTACACGCTTATCCCTTGTGGGGTCGCGATGGGTGCTGGTGCCTGTCTCCACCTGTCAATGAGCGAGAGGTACACCCTGAACAGGTCGCCAGTCTGTCGCGGGGCTCATTGAATCCAAATCTTCAAAATATATTTTTTAAAAAACGTAAAAAGGTTCAAGGGATTTGATGGCTTTGGGAGCCACCTCAAATATGTTAAACACAGTCATCAAAATGATTGGACAAAAAGTCAAGTGCTGCTTGTGATAAGACTGCTACACGTCGCGCCTAAAATCACAAGACAGATGGAGGGAGGGGGAACAAAACAAAAGGGAAAGGCAGCAGATAAGGAAATAGATAAAAAGATAGACAGACAAGAAATGACCTCAGTTAACAGCAACCTCACCCCCCTAAAAAAAAACCACACATACAGGCTCAGACATATAGTGCTGCTAAGTTTATCACTGGGTGAGGAGACCACAACCAGCATAGCAGGACTCCTCTGGCACGTGGCAGGGCTACTAACGTCAGCCCCTCATTTACAAGACCCCTGACACTCGCACATGCAAACACACAAAACGGTCATTTTAAAAAGCCCATTACGCCTCCACAAGAAAGTCAGTCTGTCTGTGAGAACATACACTTTTAACTGAGTTATGTTGACCTCCACCGGCTTCTGCACTTGGATGTGAGTGAGCACATATGTGCATACTGCTTTACAGCAACATCGGAGAGAGCAGAATAAACTCTCTGACCCTGCCTCCATGAATCCGTTATGAATGAACATGCTTAGGAAAAACATGATCCAGATTAATAGATGAGCCATCCAAAGATACTCTAGATTTGAACCGCTGGTTCTTATTTTACACGTTTTTTTTAATATAAAATGCTTGTTATGCATACATTTTTAGTAGTACAAAGAACAAATGAAGAGTTAATTTGCAAAAACAGACAACTCCATTTTTAGCCAAAAAAACTAAAATGTGAGGGGGGGGGGGGGGTCCTTTTAAAAAAGGTATATTTTTGAGATGCCATTATTTTGCTGAGTTCTTACTTGATCAAATTCACCAACCTTTAGTTTGACTGGTATCACCTTAACTAAATAATAAAAAGTTTTTTTGAAAATGTATAAAAAAGGAGTTATCTGTTTTTGCAAATTAACTCTTCAAATGTTCATTCAGTTTATACTTTGCAGGCCTTGAAGGGCTTGTATTTTGCAAAATCTACTTTTTGAGCTTTTAACTATGTTATGATGCCATTTCTTCATCAAAATTATGACCAAAGTGGTATTTTGTTTAATTTATGCATGTCTGAGTAATCCTCATAAATCCTGCTGAACAGAATCTGAACCGCAGCCCCACCCTGTCCTGGAAAATGAGCAGCCATGACCGGGTCTACGTAGAGCAGTCATAATCCGCCCCCTTCCAGGGAGTACGTGCCTTGACCGGGCTCCCCCTGCCCAGTAAAGAAAATGCCCAACGAGCAGTGACGTGAGGCAGAGCGAGGTCATTTCTGCTCAAAGTTGAGATGAAGAGGCTCTTTTAGCACCCAATTTTCACAGCAACAGCAACTGCGCTTTTTTGATGCCACGCTGCAGCAGCTCTAGGGCGACCCCACATGTGAAGAGGTGCCATATTTCTTCTGGGTTGGGAAAAATAGCACCAGAAAACAACTAAAATTTTATAGAGATGAATACTCCATAGTGCCAAAAGCAATATTTCATCATATATTTTCCTATTGTTGAGTTTGGAAGGCTTAAAAAATCATGATATAGGACCTTTAAGCGTAGACTCTCACATTGTTACCAACACAATGAACATCAGAAAGCCTTGATCTTCATCACATCTGCTGCTTTGGGTGTGTGCGTTATCTTGCTAAGGTCAAACTAACAATTAGCTCAGAGAGCAGAAAGATTATCTGCAGGCCGCAGGGAGTCCCTGAGAGATAAAACTTCTGAGGGAGCACTGTCTGTGACCGTGGAGGTGTCATCGACACAACAATGATGCAGTCTCTTCTGACACATTTTTGTGTGTGTCAGGAGACGACATTTATCTGTGCAAGCTCTGGATGTCATTACCGCGGCATGATATCAACTCAAGGTTTTTGTTTTTGTGTGGGAAAAACTGTAGGTCCCCAGCAGGATAGCCTTTTTTTCCATGTGACCAGTTTTATAGTGACTGTGAATGGGGTTGGTCTCTGACATTTCTATTGGTCTCCCGGGCAAAACTTTCCACTGCTTCTCTAAGATAACATCCCAAATTGGATTATTTTAATTTAACACCACTTTAATAGGTTTTCTAGGTGTCGTTCATTATTTATGGCATCTTCAGTGTTAATCTTAACGTCTGGCAGTTTTGGTCAGTCCCTTTCTGTTGTCGTCACTGCCTATGGATGTCCTCAGTTGATCATGTCCCCAGCTACCCTTTCTCATCATCCCTCCCCCACATAAGAAACAGCACAGAGATGGAATGATTTGTTTTTGATGAAATATGTTTATCTGCAAAAAAAAAAATGTATTTAACTGGGGGTGGGGTGCTGCTGACCTCGACTCGGGACGTCATGCGTCGGTGGGCGGAATATCTTAAAGACCTCCTTAATCCCACCAACACGTCTTCCATTGCAGAAGCAGAGCCTGATGACTCTGGATCGGGTTCTCCCAGCTCTGGTGCTGAGGTCGCCGAGGTTGTTAAAAAGCTCCTCGGTGGCAGGGCCCCGGGGGTGGATAAGATTCGCCCTGAGTACCTTAAGGCTCTGGATGTTGTGGGGCTGTGTTGATTAACGCGGCTCTGCAGCATTGCGTGGACATCGGGGGCAGTTCCCCTGGATTGCCAGACTGGGGTGGTGGTCCCACTATTTAAAAAGGGGGACCGGAGGGTGTGTTCCAACTACAGAGGAATCACACTCTTAAGCCTCCCTGGTAAGGTCTACTCCGGGGTTCTGGAAAGGAGGGTCCGTCGGATAGTCGAATCTCGGATTCAGGAAGAGCAGTGTGGTTTTCATCCTGGCCGTGGAACACTGGACCAGCTCTATACCCTCAGCAGGATCTTGGAGGGGGCATGGGAGTTTGCCCAACCAGTCTACACGTGCTTTGTGGATCTGGAGAAGGCATTCGACCATGTCCCCCGGGGGATCCTGTGGGGGGTACTCCGGGAGTATGGAGTACCGGACCCTTTAATAAGGGCTGTCAGGTCTCTGTACGACCGGTGTCAGAGTCTGGTCCGCATTGCCGGCAGTAAGTCGGACTCGTTTCCGGTGAGAGTTGGACTCCGCCAAGGTTGATCTTTGTCACCAATTCTGTTCATAACTTTTATGGACAGAATTTCTAGGCGCAGCCAAGGTGTTGAGGGGATCCGTTTTAGTGGCCTTAGGATTGCGTCTCTGCTATTCACGGATGACGTGGTCCTATTGGCTTCATCAGGGCGTGATCTACAGCTCTCACTGGAGCGGTTCGCAGCCGAGTTGAAGTGGCCGGGATGATAATCAGTGCTTCCAAATCCGAGACCATGGTCTTGAACCGGAAAAGGGTAGAGTGCCTTCTCCGGGTTGGGGAGGATGTGCTGCCCCTAGTGGAGGAGTTCAAGTTTCTTGTTCACAAATGAGGGGAAGATGGAGCGGGAGATTGACAGGCGGATTTGTGCAGTGTCTGCTGTGAAGTGGGCGCTGTACCGATCCGTTGTGGTGAAGAGAGAGCTGAGCCAAAAGGCGGAGCTCTCGATTTACCGGTTGATCTACGTTCCTACCCTCATCTATGGTCACGAACGAGATCCCGGATACAAGCGACCCAAATAAGTTTTCTTCGTAGTGTCTCTGGGCTCTCCCTTAGAGATAGGGTGAGGAGCTCAGTCATCCGGGGAGGACTCAGAGTAGAGTCCTGGACGCCACCATGGTGAGGTGTTCCGGGCACGTCCCACCGGGAGGAGGCCCAAGGGAAGACCCAGGACACGGTGGAGGGACTATGTCTCTCGGCTGGCCTGGGAACGCCTTGGGGTTCCCCCGGAGAAGCTGACCCAAGTGGCTAGGGAGAGGGACGTCTGGACCTCCCTACTGAAGCTGCTACCCATGCGACCCGACCTCGGATAAGCGGAAGACGATGGATGGATGGAGAAAAAGTATTTAATTCCATTCTTCAGAGGACTGGGTATACAGTGTCAATATATAATGGGTTGCAAGTATCCAACAGCCTTTGCATTTGGCCTTTTTTGTTGCCCCACTACCTGGAATTTAAATCGATTGTTTGGCTGTTTGCACCATTTAATTTAAATAACATGCTTATAACTTTAAAGGTGCATTATTTTTTTTTATCATGAATCAAACAACAAGTAGAACAAAATAAAAGAAAACTTCAGCATGCACACCTGTTCTTTCCCTCTAAAGTCACCACTCTGTAGAGTCACCCTTTGCAGCAATTGCAGCTGAAACCATACCATTCCAACACATTTAAATGCTTCTCCCTAAACCACTACAGTGTTGCTTTAGCAGTGTGCTTTGGGTCATTGTCCTGCTGGAAGGTGAACCTCCATCTCAGTCTCAAATCACGTGCAGACTGACAGATTGTTCTCAAGAATAGCCCCGTATTTAGCTCCATCCATCTTTCCCTCAACTTGGTCCAGTTTCCCAGTCCCTGCTGCTGAAAAACGTCTCCACAGCATGATGCTGCCATGACCATGTTTCACTGTGGGGATGGTGTTCTTGGTGGGATGGGGTGTGTTGGGCTTGTGCCAGACATAGAGTAGCCGAAAAGTTACATTTTAGTGTCATCTGACCAGAGCTTTCGGGAATTGCCCATGTGCCTATTGGCAGACTCAAAACATCCCTTTTAACACTAGGTAATGGCTTTTTTTCTGCCCACTCTGCAAAAAAGACCAGCTTTAATGAGTATACGGCTTATTGTGGTAATATGGACAGATCCTCCAGTATCTGCTGTAGAGCTCCGCAGCGCCTTCAGGGTTACCTTAAGTTTCTGTGCTGCCTCTCTGATTAATGCCCTGTTGCCCGGCCTGTGAGCTTTGGTTGGCGGCCCTCTCTTGGCAAGTTTAGAGTTCTTTGGAGAGCTCCTTGGTCGTCATGGTGTGATGCCTCTTGCTTAGTGGTGCTGCAGCCTCTGGCGCCTTTCAGCCAAGCTATGTTTACGCTGACGGATCATGTGACACTGAGACTGGCCACAGGTGGACTTCATTTCCCTACTTATGTGACTTTTAAAATTACTGGTTGCACCAAAACCTTTTAGGGGTTCCATAGCAAAGGTGCTGACATATGCAAATGTCAATCTTATCTTTATATATATATATATATATATATATATATATATATATATATATATATATATATATAAAACTTTGAAAGTACAAGTTGGAATGTAACATAATAGGTAAAAAGCCAGAGGGTTGAATACTTTTGCAAGGGACTGTTATGTGGTAGACTCTGTGACCTGAGAAGACCAAGCAAGCAGACCGGTGAGTTGCAGAAACGTTTATAATGGGGCAAAGTTACAAAACCATTAAACATGAATGATTTAGTGGAAGAACGTTCTCAGGTTCAAAGAGATTATTACTGAAATTTGTGGCCTACGATGTGTGGAGGAAAACTAATACCGCTCACTACAAATGCACCTCACACTTTTTGGATTTTTTGCTAGTAAATGCTTTTGAAAGATGACCAAAAATTTTCGTCACAACTACGCAGTACAGTGTCAGTTTAATCCCACTAAAATACACTTAAGTCTGTGGTTGTAATGTGACAAAATGTTACAAAAAGGAGTGTGCACACAATAAACATATGTTGTAATGCGAGTATGCTACAGAACAGGAGACCACTGTCAAATATACAGGGCATGTAAAAGTGAAAGTCATCACATCTCACAGCTACAGAGCACTGGCAAGGGTTGCAAGAATAAATGTATCTAACAAGGATCTGCACAAAGTCTATGTTGTGGCCCTTGTGTGAACATGCATACCTGAGGAAATGTACTGTGTCTGTGCTGCAGAAAAGAGGAGACCATTTAATTCAACTCACAGGAGCACAGGGCAGTCTCTTTCAGCAGGGTTCCAGTTCAAGGGCTGTGATGGAACGTAAAATATAACAAGGCTCACCAGAATTTGTGCATGTGTCTGGACGTGGTTCCTGTCACATATGTATGTGAGCGTATGTATCATTACTGTATAGTCTGCACAGGGTGTAAATCTGAGGCAGAGCCAAGAGAGACATCTTGCTGGTCTCAGGAAGGCTGATCGGACCTTTGTTTCAGAGCAGTCAGTGGAAAGCTCGCAAATCAACAACTCAGGCCAGATGAGAACTTTTCAGAAATCTTGGCCGGTCTGAAAGGGAAAGGCAAAGTAATCTAATTGTTTAAATGCTATTAGTATTCAGCAATAACATGCAAGTTATAATACATATGCACTACCAAAAATACTGAATCAGTCAATTGTATTAAGTGTTTTGATCAACGAAGAACATTTTGGAACATGTTTAGAATCTCAAGTGTATCACAGTTCTGCCAACACAAAAAACATGTGTGCAAAAAAAATAAAAAAATGGCAGGTTGTTTTGATTTGAGTACTGAGTTGACAGCATTAATGTGTGTGTGGACCTAACTGCAAAAGACCAGGGTGCATAAAAAAAAAAGAAGATTGAATATGAATTTGATTCCCACGGCTGTTGGGGTGCGTGAAAGGATGGGATGTCCTGGAGCAAAAGTCAAGATGGTGCACAGTTAGGAATGACCTGAGCATGTGTTGCTATCTGGTTCACACATATTAACCACACTACAGGATAGTTTGCTACTTTGTTTGCAAGATCAAATATCTGCATTATGACAAACATCAGGAAAGAAAAAACTCAGCTGAATGTGGAGAGACTGAAACCTTAAAGCTGGACCAGGTGCAACGCTTCATGTAACAATTACAATTGAGTTTGAGTGTGGTTCAATTTATCAATATCATCAATGCTAACCCTTCAATCGTCACCTAAAAAGCTCATTGATGTTCCTGCATCTGACTTACTCACAAAGCCATTACAAATGGATATTTGTGTCTCAAAATGTGGTGCCAAGCAAACAGCATCACTCTGCACTGCTCCTTTACTACACAAACAATGAAACAAGGTAAAATACATATTTAGAAAGCAATCCATTGTTAGGCTGATGTAAGTAAGTTACAGCCACAGCAAAAACGTTTTCTAATAAACACCCAGTGCTGTTTGTCTACAGAAAGCAATTACTAGCTGCAGTTAAGGCGAAAACAATCCTGCTTCATTCATGGTTGCCTCTATACAAAGATCCCAGGTATAGATTTAAAATCAATCCCAGTAGTAAGTGTCTGACATTGTTATACATCTCATGTGTAATCCACAGGTAATAATTCTTTTAAACATCATGTTATTATATATAGTTGGAAAACAAAATTGTAGTAGATCTGAAACTGTTTTAAATGCCAAAACATTTCTCCTGAAAGTAAAGTTTTTTCAGCGCACTCTCTAGATCAGGGGTCACCATCCTTTTTGAAACTGAGAGCTACTTCATCGGTACGATGTCATACGAAGGGCTACCTGTACTGACCTTTGAACTATATGAGTCCATGCTCACCTTAACTCTATGTAATATATGCATTTTTTAATGCTTTCATCATTTTTAAATCTATGTAAATACAAGTATGATTAAAAAGGAGGAGCAACTGAATTAAATAACACTTTAGATGCAAAATTGTGCTATGTTGGTGACCCTGCTCTAGATGCAGTTTCAGTTGAATCAGTCGTTTTGGGCCCTGAATATGGAGATGCTATAGGCTTGGTACCCTACATCTAAGTTATAGACTCTTATTTTAGAGTCAGACAGGAAGCAGTTCTTTAGTTGCACGTCGCTGTGGCTGACAACCCATTCAACAAGTCTTTCTGCCACTTTTAAATCATTCATGATGCAACACTTCAGCATTCAGTAGAAAAAAATACAAATAATAACAGAGTGACAGACAAGATCTTAACGACGCACCGCGGGAAATATAGCCACCCGCTAACCGTCGGCTGTTAACAAGACTCAAATTGACATCTGCTACACAGCTTCCCTTTTTCTAAATGCGCAACAGATTCTGTTACAGCTGACTCCAAAAAAAAATTGCAATGTAATTCCTAGAGAATGTAATTCCCAAAGAGATATATATTTCCTGCTTCTAAAATACTCTTGTGCACAACAGGAAGGGCAGCAGGATGGAGCCAGCAATCAGATTTATATTTACAGGCATCTGTTTGGCTGAATATAATCACTGAAGGTAATTGAGTATTGCAAAATGCATCATAAACTATAAAATCACTCAATCCTAGTTTTGTATAGGGAATATATTATAACCCCACTATGACTATCTTTGAATAGAGGCAGAAGGTTTTTTGTGATGAGATCTGCTGTTCATAAACATGCTTCTAAAGCTGCACATGCAGATCCTACACCCTTAATGTGTAAAAAACAAAAAACAACAACAACGCTCAAGCATAAAATGAGCTGTCCTTGTAAATTTACATATATGAAATCAGAATCATCCGCTTTTTCGAAAAGGTTATTGGTCTCAAAGTGCCCATAGATCCAGTTTAAAATTGGTTCTTTAACAGCCCTATAGAGCAAGCTTTGCATTACTATGCAGGTTGTTCAACTGTGAATGGACATCTCACAGTGAACTAAAAGGTCAAGTGGGTTTTCAAAGCCAGAGCCAGACAGTGGCAGACCCCCCACACCACACCATTTATCCCATTCTTCTTCTGCATTCCCATTCATAAACCCCCTCTGTGGTCACAGTGTGCTGCTGTTGTGAGATCTTTGTCATTACAAGAGCCAGAACTAATTGCCAGCACCTCCCAACGAGTGACAGTGCTACTAGATGATTGAGATGAGACGGACATAGGCGCTCCAGAAGAATCCTCCTGCTTTATCATGTTTCTACTCACTGCAGTGTTCTTCTTTGACCCTCTACACACATTAAACATCGACAGGGGAAGAAGATGAAACTGTGTCTGGACAAAAATCAAGAGATTCGTTTTTAATCTTTTGTTGTGAAAGGGGGTCGAAGCCCTGGTAGTTTCTTCACTGCCAGCTGTGGCAAAGGAGCAACAGCACTGTGGCAGATTCTGAGAAGCCAGATGTTCAGCTGTGGTGCGGCCAAGAATCTTTCTTACTATAGCAATGTCTTTGTCCGGACAGCTGTTTGCTCGTCCTTCCTAACACGCATCTGACTAAGCCTTTTAATTCTGATAAGTTCAAGCAATATGACTCCAGTTGGTTCTCCTACTCATCTCTCTAAAACCAATGAAAGTTTCCAAAAAGTTCTGATTTTATCAACATTGTATATGTCTTCACTGGACAAAGAAAGATAGGCGGTGCTCTTCAACAGATGCCACCCATACCCACCACCACCACCACCACCACCACAGGCTAGAAGGCTCTACTCACAGTAACTCAAATAACAACGGTTAATTTTTGCAAACAGGTACATTTAAGGAAGTTTTTCTTTTTCTCTTTCTTGTAGCAAAAAACATTTTAAAACCTTCAATATTAGAAGTGTTCTAAGAGACCAACAAAATTTCATGTGCAGCTATGAATTAACACACCTCAGTACAGCTTTTAATGTGAACCGGCATTAACCCTCCCTGTGATGCTCCCCGTGGCTCAGCATGACGTAGTGGGAACACAGGTCCAACACTCACTCACGTCCAAATTTTCCTTTTTACTGGCTGGTGGCAGTGGTGCCTCACTGCGTTTTCACCAATGAAAAGCTGGGGAAAACTATGGCGCAGTACATGAGGTAGCTGGTGCTGCTGGTAGAGGGGAGGGACTACACACAAGCACTCTTGTCCTCCAACTTCAGTAGTCATACCCTGGCAGTGTGAAACCCAGAGGCAATGTGCACTGAAGGACCCTTGCTGAGAGCAGAAATGGCACGTGAGTCTTGTTGCAAAGCCTAATGGAGGGCAGCCATGGCCTGCTTTCCTGTGTTGGGTTGTAAAGCGCTTAGTGCTGCAAGTCAGAAAACTGATGAGTCTGCACTTCTGAATAACTGTGCCAGGTAGCAAAATGCTACTTTTCTACATTTCTTTCAACTTTCTGTACTCGGTAGGCAACTTTACCTTTACCAGATATCCTATGGAACAAACTTAGGCTAAATCACTCATCTCAAAAGCATCACAGTGGGATAGTCCTCCTGACTGCACTCAACATGGGAACTCCCCCCGAGGACCGAGATTAGGATCAACATATTTTTGTTCTGTGTCAATTGAAAAGTGCAGCACTTGTTAAAGAACAGAGCATTCGGCGCGCATCTTCTTTTGACCAGTACTTTGCAAAACAACAAGGGTCGTTAGTTGCGGCTTTATTAAAAAGTGAGCATCATCAGGCGCTGACGGTGCACATTCGAGGATTTAAGCTGCATCAAGGAACAATATCCCTGGTCAGTAGGAAGCAGATTCCATGTGTAGGATGGAAACTTTTTTTGTGCATCGTGGATAAATGTCAGGAATGCTTAGGCATCCAACACACAGATGGGCATTCCTTGTGTGGGTTACACAGTATATGAGCCAATGGTGGTGGGCTATCTGGGCACTGAGACGTCACAGTAGGTGGACAAAGGAAGTGAATAGGTCAGAGCGTGACAGACGTTCATTTTCATGTGCATATATGGTGCATAGATGTCTATAACGTGTGTGTGGCTGTCATAAGCATATCTTATTTTTTTGTCACGAGTTAGGAACATGCAGGGGTGCTAAGAGGCGCCTGTGTTATTAAGAAACCCAGATGCATATAATAATATTAATAAGTCTATTTTACTTTAGTTGATAGTTCAGAAACATTTAAAAGAGGTCCTCTTAAATATGTCTAAGAAGTCAACATCTTAACTGCTGTAGACCATGTTCTGCATAAATCCAGATTAGTTGGACCCTGACGTTAAAGATGTCAAATGGTTCTTGTCCATCTTCTTGCCTGTTTTTTTTATGCTATTTTATTTACCTTAAACTGTTGCCACATTTGCATTGGGTGTTAATTTAGTTAGCACATGCATGTTAGGGCAGGGGTGAGGGCTACTTAGGCTCGAATGCTCAAAGACGTTAGTTAGTTTGTTGCCAGATATGCAGATAGGGGTGCCCAGACGAAGCCACCGCGGGGGTCGTGGCTTCAAACTTTCCCCTCTGGGAAACAGTTTCGAATGTTGTTGGTTTCACGGCCACTTCACCTGGGCAGAACCCCCTATCCGGCTAAAGTTTGTCCGGATACAGCCAAATCCATCAACAGATGGTGTTAGCATAAACTACTGTGGCGATATTGAGACCGCAGTTGAAATCCATTCTGGTTTTAGTTCCAATCGAATTAGCTGTTAGCTTTGTCCTCTGGGACCAAATAACCTGAGTTTAAAATGAACAAAGATGCCAAGATAGCTTTTTACATAAGGTAAGATATTAAATGGTTAAAATTATTCAGCTGTAGCGGTATAACAAGATCATGGAAGTCCTAAAACAGCACAGTACTTCTCTTTAAACTGAAGTATGCCTCAAGCGATATCTACTAGTACATATGTGGACACACTGTATATAACATATACCTTATGCACCTTTCCTCCATTTGGCACCTTCTTTTTTGTTTATTAAGCCAATGTGTGACAAGTAAATTTCTCCACTGTGAGATCAATAAAGCCCTATCTTATCTTATCTTATCTTAGTTGCTGTTTAATACCAAACTATTACTATGAAAGTGTAGATTGATGCTCTGGTACTGTGTTGGAGACTCTGAATAAACAGTTCTTGAGTTGTTGTTAAGTCTAAGATGGAGTTGGATAAATGCTAAAGAAAGAAAAGAAAACAGAAACTGCGAAATAGACTCACATTTTAATGCCGATGCTGAACGCTAAGGCTAACTGGTAGCCAGTCTTTTTTATAGCACATAACAAAGACATACTGCACATGTTTACCAGTATCAGAGTCAAGAGTGAAAATGCATGTAGAATATGTTCAACTAATAAGGACTGTGTAGACATGCCAACACCTTGGTTACTAAAGCACTAAAGTCACATCCAAAACTTTTACATAGAAATATAAGGGATTTCTAAGCCCTGAAAGAATCCAGCAACTGGCAGTTAATGGTGCTAAAGTCGGCATCTGCAAAAGCTCTAGTTCAAAATAGAGAAGTAGTTAAAGTAATTAGACCTGATCATCCTTCACTGAACAAGAGGGCTTTGAAACAAAGTTGGAGATTTCTGAAAGTTTTGCTTTATTTGAGGAAACACAAATTGGCTACTTGATTCTTAGTTTTATCCAAAAGTATCAATAAAATCTCATCTGGTTCTCACGAAGCTAGTGTAGTGTCTTATCTCCTCCTGTGAGCCGGATGCATTGTTACTTCCCTACTCTTGAACGCACTTCAAAAATCCAGGCACTGTCCCTTTAAGGCTTTGCTGACACGCTCACTCGCGTGTTTATAACCGATATTAAACATCAAATTACGCGCCCGTGGAATAAGTCTCTGATCTAGCCTTCCCATTGGATCGGAAATATCGCGGAATGACGCACAACTCCTCATCAGTTTATTCTCAACCAAACTCTCCAAAGGTCCGTGATTCTTTCGGAATATTTAGTAGGCTTCCGAGACTATAAACACTAACAGATAAATAAAGCAATTAAAAGTATTGAAAAAAAAGAGATAGGTTATTTTCCAGATATGGTGATGGCTATTACATTATTTGCTGTGGTAGATAAAGGTGAACCAGCTCACCTAAGCTTTCAGCTTCAGCATTGGTTAAACTTTCATATCAGACGATATTTAAATATTTACATACATAAAAAGGCCTTCAAATGATAGGGATTGACAACATATCAGAGAATCAGTATTTTATATGTGTAATTAAGCTAATAGAAACTATATATATATATATATATATATATATATATATATATATATATATATATATATATATATATATATATATATATTATCTTGAGTTGACATTTATCAGTCAGTCGGGACCATGGTGACTCCACCGCAATGACTGTCTGCGGCCGCCTACCTTGAAGCAGCTGCTGTCCGCTAGTTGGTCCGCAGAAGGGTTGCGGTCACCTCCGTCAGCTCTGGTAGCGGTCCACAAGCGAAGAAAGTGGCAAATAAGTTTGAGCGATTCTCATGAATCCACTCAACGATGCCCTCATAAATAATAATAATAAAAAAAATCAAAAACAATCCTTATCTTCGGGAATGAGAGAGTCAGCGTGTCCTTTAATCAGTCTGGGGCCACATTCATCTCTAGTGTGCAAACAGCTTGTCAGTCAACTTTGGCAACATTTATATGGAAAGTTTATGTAAAATCAAAGCTGTAAAAATATATAAATAATCCTCACCAACTTCGGATAGTTTCAGTCATATTTTTGTTTTAAAAAAGTTAATGAAGTTGAAAAAAAAAGTCAGAGAAATTTAGAAGACAAAAATCTAAAAGCATAAAAAAAGTTACTTTTCAGTAATTAAATCTCTGCAGCCGGCTTCGGCTCTCTTGGGGCGGCATCCAGGTAAGTATTTTAGTCTCCCCAAGTATCCAGGTTACACAGAGCGCACAGAAGTGGCCAAAGTCTCTCTCAGCCGCTGTTTCAGCTGTCTAATTCCTTCCAGACTGGTGCGTGTGTATGTGTGTCTGTGCGGAACCTCCTTTATGGCTGCTGTGGCTCGAAATCTCCTTTTTACCGGGCTGAGGCAGATTGGCGTGTTGTTTTAATGTGAGGGGGGAAGGTTTTTTTTTTTTTTGGGGGGGGGGGGGGGGGGTGTAAGGAGGAGCATGGGGTGAATAAAAAGGCGGCAGGGTAGAGAAAAAAAAGAGTCCCATCTAAACTCATTCAGACTCCCAGTGGTGGCAACACAATGGGCGACCATGCACCCAAATGAAACCCCCCTTCCGATTTTTAATCATAATAGTAGGGGAAAAACAGAGGAGATTTGGCAAAGTGGCAGTGGAGGATGCTGGGTATTGTGTGAATATATATCATCCCAGAACATAAACCTGTTTGTCAATGGAAGAGGCTCTGAAAGCAGAGCGAGAACAAGACCGTGTGAGTTGTATGGGAGACGCACTTGCGCACGTGTGAGCTGGAAGGCGGAATCTCAGTCATTTCATTGATTCTCTGCGTGCAGTACAGGGGTTTCACCAGCAGGTAGTGCTGTTTCCTACAGAACGCAGTGCAGGGAATCCAGTTTGTACAATTCAGTAGCGCTGCTCAAGTCTGAAAGGGCATCATAGAAACACAAACACAGTATCATAACCTTTATCCTCGCACATTGCAAATGTACATGTTGCACAACAACAAGGCTGCATGTGGCATTTAAAAATAAAAGCAAATCTGATCTCTCAAGTCTAACTCCATCAGTCCAAAGATAGTGGATTTTGCGCAGTAATTGTGAAAACTGTTCAAGCAAAAGGGTTGTATAGGAATTGGATCAAAGCAAGGGAACCCCTTGTCCATTTGCACTGTTTATAATTGGTTCAAAACTAAAGGATTAGCTTTCAACTTTTACTTTCTCTGACAGAAAACATGTATTATATAACAATATACTTGTTACTTAATGAAACTAGTATATTGCAGACCTATCGTGAAGTGAAACTAAACTTACGCTGATGCAGAATCATCTAGGACACAAGCATCCTATTGATTTAGTAGAAGGCATCCTGACCTCTTTCTTGAAGACGTTTCACCTCTCGTACAAAAAATTATTATCAGGTTTTGACCATGGTTAGTAAGTAAGACATACTCAGAATAATCACACTAACTAGATTTTTATGAAAGGAGAACATCCACCTCATTCTCAACTGTTTTGCAGGCTATAATAGATTTTCTCTCAGTATATCTCTGTACTGAGCTCCATCCATCTTCTCATCAGCTCCCCAGTTCCTGCTGAAAGAAAGCAGCCTCCCAGCAGGATGCTGCCTGCCAACAAGTTTTACCATAGTAATGGAGGGTTCAGGTTGATTGGCAGTGTCAGTTCTCCATCACACATAGTTCTTTGAGCAAAGGCCAAAGGAGTTAAACATTGTTTTCATTTTGATCAGAGCAACTTATTTCACATGGTTGCTGCTTCTCGGGTATTCTTTTTTCCCGATGTCTTTCTTATTTCCAGTTTTTCATAAATACAGATTTGGATTTGTGGAGTGCACAGTTAGTACTTACCCTGTCACCAGACTGCCCCTCTGACAGCTGTTGGTCTCTGTAGCTTCTCCAGAGTTCCCATGATGATTTGATTGTTGCTGCGATTTAACACTCTATTCACCCAAATTCTCTGTTTATGGGCTGCCATGATTTGTTAAGTTGTACCATACTTTTACCATTTGGAGATGGTTTGGTCAGAGCTTGGTTTATGGCTGTATAACTCCTCTCTGATCTGTGTGCCGTGTTCGTGTTCATTGGTCCTAGTTAGGGTTTCACAATATCAGGAAAAGGGTAACAACGATACCATCGCTGAAAATTGCAATTACTCTTTTTTTTCTCTTTACCTTTACACAACGTGCCCTTCAGACAAAGTGAGCTTCCTCATCTCAGTCACTAAACATCGAGGGTGGGTGTCATGATTTGGGCTTTTTGTTTATGTCTTTTGGACTGTTGACTGTTTTTCCCTGTTATCTATTCCAGTCTCCTCATCCGCCACTCAGTTCACCTTGATGAGTTCTACCTGTTGCAGTAAATCAGATTCAGGCCAGTTCGCCTGTCACTCCACCTATTTATACCTGCCCTCCACAGTCACTCACTGCTAGAACGTCTTGCTTGCACTGCCTGCATGTTGCTCCCAGTTGGGGTTTGCTCAACCTGCCAGACCCCATGTTCCTGCATGAAGATCTGCCCTAACTTATAGAGCTTTTCCAGTGACTGGGTGCTCATCTGTCGGGTCTGTGTTCCTATGAGGTTCTGCAATTAGCTCTGCCTTCTCTGGTGAGCCATCGGCCTGCTTGTTCTGGTCAAGATCCGAACTGGATCTTGACCGAAACGGACCGCAATGTTTTTCATGCACAGCCACGCTTTCATCTCCTGGTCAGTGAATCTCAGTCCTTTTACCTGTCCAGCCTGCCATCAACCATTTCCTGCCTTTGTTGCCATCTCCTGCCAGTCATCTACTTTGTTTCTCTCATTAAACTTTTTAAACTGGACTCCGCGTTTAGCTTGAATATCAGGTTCCATGATCCTATCGTTATGGTGGCTGTAAAGGGAGGGTAGAATCCATAAAGCCAGCCTGTTTTCAATGTGTGTAGATGCAAGATACTTGTCATATAATTGCCTTCCTAATATTTTCTCCAAGCAGTCCATTGCCATCACGATACAGCACATTAGAGATGGCAATAACAGCTAGAGTTTGATATATTGTGCAGCTCAGGTGTTGTTGTCCGACTTGAACTAAACCCCCTCCACCATCCTTCTCTGTTTTGAGTTAAAGCTCATACTAGCTAGGGTTCTAAAGACCTCTGATTATTACCCTGTAATTAGAGTTACTGTGAGACCTTTTTAGCTAGATAGGTAGGACACGACCGATCTACTAACCAATTCCCATCTAGGGCCCCACCCTAGACATGTTGGGCAACCTAGTAGCCTGAGGCCACCTATTTCCTGTCCACCACCCTAGTTAACGATGGCTCCTATTTTTACACAATGGCACTTCTTATTGGATCGGTTCATTTTTAGTCACTCAAAAGTCCCCAAGGGTGTTGTTTATTAAAATGTGCTACAGATAACCTTTAAAGACCTCCTCAATAATTTTAGAACCATGCATCATGTCTGTTTTACGAGAACTCAATAAATGTTGACTCAATAATTGAATGTCCACAACTCCTTACAGAACTGAAATGCTTCTTTAATTAGTATGTGTTTAGCAGGGAATTAGTAACAGCAATATTAATCAACTACAGAAATCACAAATTACAATTTAACCAACTTCCTAACTCTGTCTAAGGCTGCTTACTAAATGTTTTGAATTTAGAGGAGCAGACTGACCCATACCGCAGATGGAAACCCAAAGTGTCTCTGATTTCTGCGTGAAGGAGTTGATTGGATGAAAAACTTTCCTCCTCTCGATGGCAACACTGATGTCCAGATAATGTTCTGCTCACAAAGACTCACCGCTTGAGTCTCTGTCCTGACAACATGGGCTGAGGTTCATCTTTTTGGCTTGACAAGCTGTTTCAGCTTCAGCTCTGACATCCGGTGGGTGAGACTCCCATCTCTGGAACATTCAGGGTGTTTTCATCGACCAGTCCAAAGCCACAGCGGCACCTCTAACAGACTCTATAGATCATTGGCCCCGAATTGTAGAGGAAACACGGAGAAAGGGCATCGGACTCAGCCTCACTGGTTCTCACAGACAAGGGGTTCCATGGTCATCTTTTGGCCAGTGGATCTTCTTATTTTTGTCTTGGGTCTTCTTTCTTAAATCTTCTTTCTTGAATCTGCTTTTCTTCTGCTCCGTGTAATGTGTCTTCTGTGATGAGAACTGAGCACTGAACACCCAAATAGTTTCGCTTTTATGTGTTTGTTGCAAGCCGTTGTTTGGGAGTTGCGAAGACTCCAAAAGTCCCCGCTAATGTTGCAACAGGGAGCGACCAGCCACAGTCAACAGGTTTCCTCTTTTTGTGGTAAACAACAGGCTTCTTCCTCTTCGGGTCATCCATCACCCCTCTTTTAACTTTTACTGGTCAAACCCAAGATGATATGAGCATGATATGTTAACTGAAACAAAAATCTGTATTTTCTCTTCTTTCTTATGCACTTCTTGTTACTGTGCACTATTTTATTTTTATATTTGTATCATGTTCATGTTCAAATAAATAAATAAATCTAAATAAATCTAAAGATTGCTTCACAGCCTTTTCTGAACACGTTACAAACATACTTCTTCTTTTCAGCCTGTCTAACATATCTACTTTATTAAAAGCAATCATTCTTATTTTATTTAATTCATTCAGTACATAAGTGCTTGAGCCTTTAATAAAAAGAAAACAATTAATCAAGTCATACAGTTTTTATGTTATCTGTTCTTCTTAATATATTTAATGTCCAAATTTTGTATTAATTTGTGATTAACATGGAATATGGACGAGCTCACCACACCACCAACTGTGGGAACTTGACACAGGTCTTCATCACGCTGTTTGATCACTGATGTTCTCTAATTAACCTCGGAGGCTTTTACCTAACAACTGAATTTATGCTGAGATTAAATTACAAAAGGCTGAACTCCATTAATTTACTACTGGCTATTTTATTTAGGGATATCAGGGTAAAGGGGCCAAAATACAAATTCATCCTATATTTTTCATATTTGTCATGTATCCCTTTCATTCCACTTCACCAATATACTATATTACTACTTGTCCTTGCATTGTCCTACCACACAACATCCCCATAAAAGCTACAATTAAAAAGTGAAAAAAGTAGCAGGAATACTTTTCCGGGCACTGTATGCATACAAAATACTCTTCCCACAACCATCTGGTAGAGTTACTCATGCAGAACACTTGCTGGTTTTGTGATGAATTCATTGCAACATTTATTCCACAACTTTTCTCTATTGATACTGATGACCATCTCTGTCAGAAAACTGCAGAGACTCATGGAAACCAGCTGCAACATCTGAACACGCTTAACACTAAAGCCTGGTTGTTCTGATGGTGCCTGGTTGATGTACGTGCCCGTGTAAGGTTTCAACAAAAGTCCAGCCGCTGCATTTCCATAGAAAATCAGGACAAGATCCCCCTCAGATGCATATGAATGCTACAGACTCTGTCAGCTGCTTTAAAGCCAAAGAGGAGCAGAGTGTTGGTGCGATCATCACGGGGGGTACGGTTTGCTGTTTGCTCCTTTGTTCACAAATCTCTCATTCTGGTAGTTTATTATTTGTTTCAGTTCTGCCTTGTCCAGTTTAAAAGCATTTGCAGTGCAGTTTAAGTGTTACGGTCATGAGCTTATTTTGTTTTGAATTTCTTTTTTTCTAAAGTGGTGTGGTGCAGGGAGTGTTTTAAGTGGGCCGGTGCGCACCAGTACACAATACCAGCACTTTTAAATTTGACCCCTCAGCGTACCGGGACTTTTTTTCAGCATACGGCAAATACCAGGACTTCAATGCGCTTCTCTTTATTTCCAAAATAATGTTGCAATATTAATGTTTTGAAAGCGGTTGCAATAAATAAGAAGAGAAATTCAAATCTTGATAAAACAACAAACTAATTTTGCATCAACAATGATGCCTATACTTCCACACAAGATAACTGTTTCACCTATTATGAAAAAAAATTGTATGTTAGTCGCACATTTAACAAAGTTAACAATATTAAAAAGAAATTGTGTTAACCCGCATTAATAGGTGAACAGTGACACCCTTAGTTGGATATTTGTTCGACGTTCACGTTATCAGACTGTTTTCCATTCATCAATTCATGACTTTGTTAAAGTATCATCTGTAGCGGAGCTTTTTAAACTCCTCAATTACATACTGGGTTCATGGAGGGGGGCACCAGAGAGATGTCCATCTCTTTCTTGAGCAAATATTTTTTTTGTTGCTTATATCTAATAATATGCTTTACACATTTTTATTTTACGTATGGTGTTATTATGATTTATTATTATAATGATTTTTAGGATTTTGCACAAGCCTAATTTTTTTAGTGCCCTCTGGAAGTTGGTGCCCTACACACAGTGCGTGATGCATGTGAGCAGAGCACCAGCGCTGGATAAGATAAGACTGCTAAAGTGGCCTGGCTTTGTTGAGGCCAGGCCTAATACTGACATGAAGTATATTTTACAGAAGGAAAACTGTAACAGCAGTGAACTTACTGAAATCTTAAGCCAGATTTATTACTTCTTTATTGTTTTCAAGACCATTTATTTTATATCTCTATGTTTTTAAATGTTAATTTCCATGTCCAAGTTAAAGCCATGAAGCTTGAAATGAATAAAAGTGGCTTCATGACACTTTGAGTTTGGCTCATGTGAATTTTGTTTATAACTGCCTCTGTTCTTTGTAATTTCTGTACAATAAACTATTGATCTATAGCTCTATAGATAAATCTGTATTAGAATATTACCCATGTTTCTGTTCCATATTTGTATGACTTAATTTTTCCACTTAGAGCACTGGGTACAGGTATGTAGAGTCAGTATTTTACCTGACCAATCTCAGTTTTGTTTCAACATTTTCCAAACACTGCACCTTTATGTCTCATCGCCGCTGCACAACACAGCTTTCATCCCTTGTTCTTGGAAGAACATTGGAGAAGTAAGAACCGCTGATTAAGGAAATGGAACAGCTCATGGTAGAATTGGTTGATCTTCACCCTCATAAACTGGACATGCACTTTCATGCACCAATGTGAAGGCTGTTAAGATGAGAATATAGTGACGATATAAGCGTTTGACCTAAGCAAAAATAATGTGTTGTGTTTAATTGCATTCATTCAAACTGCTAGGAGACTTTTAATGTGTAAATGTACCATAATTAATGTATCCTTGTGTGAGAACTAATTTGGTTTGACTACCATCTATCCCTCCATCCATTCGCTATACCAGCTTATCTTTCCAAGGTTTATTACTCGCGATGATGTACAGCGGTCTTTGTCCATCACAGGAAACACAGAGACACACAGGGCAAACAACCATGCTTGGTTTGATTTAACAATGAGAATGTCTTTAATTGGGAGAACTCTCTAAGCTGGAAGACTTGCCTGTCCATCAGTGCAATTACTGAAGGGAGCACTTAACCTTTATGTTATAGGCAAAACAACAATCCGTCTGTACAGGGTCTGTACTGCTGCTTCGGGAGTCCAAGTCTCCATAAAAAGCCTATGACAAAATACAAAAAAACCGCTCTTCTGTCATATTATCACAAATGTAACCACACAGAATAAGCTAAATGGTACTGGGTCTTTAACTGGGAACCATGTGTTTTGATCAGATGAGATTAATATTTAGCTTTATAGCTATAAACTCTCTCGGTTGGTTTGACACGAAGGATAAATACGAGGAAAAGCACTTCATGGCTAAATACGCTGACGGCTCAGTAATGCTGAGGACCTCTTTCTCTTTCTTTAAAAGGTCTCCGAACCTTGTTGGGATTATTGGCATCATAAAATCACTGAAATACCAGGTGAGCTAAGGAGAAGAGAGCATAGAGGAGGACACGGGATTCTGATTCAGCCAGAGAGACTGTGTAACAAGGAGAGGACAAAAATCCCTTTCTCTGCACGCTAAACCCTGTTATAGGTGAAGACTAAACAGTATTGGGAAAATGGGGCTGTAGAAAATATATTTTCTACAGCCCCATTTTCTCAATACTGCCAGGTACCCCTGCCATCTATATATAGGTGGCAGGGGTACCAATAATTTGGCCACTGGGCCGTTGGTTGAAAACACATATTTCTTGACATGGAATCGTTTCCCCATTGAATAAATGTACCGAAATTAAAGGTGGAATTTCCCCCCAAAACAATTAGCAAAGAATTATGTTACTGGAATAAGTGATGCATATTCTTTCAGTCTTTTTACACATCGTTCACCGAGGGTGCCATAAAATGTGGTCGGCATGGTACCTAACCATATTTACTAAATGTGTATGTGTTAGATTGGATGTTGTTGTTTTTTTTTTTACTGCTTGTAAACGGGTTCACTGCTGTGTGCTGTGTATCTTTGACATAAAATGATTTACAGCGGAGCTCCAATGCATCGCTTTGCTTGTTTGACTGAGAATGTTAAAGATTTAATGAGTTGAAGAGTTGGCTGGCATAAATCTGAGTTGAGCGTAGTTAACTCTGAGTGTAAAATAAGGGGCGCTTTGGAGGTGTGGTTTTAGGGCGTGCAAATCTCTATCAGAACGGCACCAAAGCCGGGCCTCTGACTGGATGTTGACATTAAGACTTGCGGCTGGTGGGGTTATGTCAGAGGCATGGTGGGCAGACGCACACGTAAACATAAAGGGCTGGGTTGGGTGCGATGCAGCCATACAGAGACATGCAACACACACACAGCGGATCTCTTGGCTCTTCCCTGATTTAAAGAGTGTTACTCGAAGAAGGTCAGGTTGAATTGGTACCATGTGTCTCTTCTCCTAAATTCATCACAACCTTCTATTAGTGATGGCTTTACATCTCTCTGGGGTGCTATCTGTCAAACTGTCATTCCGCCGATTCTAGGAAAATTGGGCAAATCTTGCTTGTCCTCCTCCCTAGAAACGCAATCATTCATCAGGATGGAATAATATTTTGGGAAGGCAGAAATCTTCTACCGACTTTGTCTCATTAAACTCCAATCACGTTTCTTTCGCTCACTGGCAGATCCATCAGTTGATGAACAATGAAGTAGACTTGATCCTTTAAAATCCAGTTATTACTTATACGTGTATACAAATTCACAGTTACAAACAGAACAAAGCCAACTCAAGCTGATGGGCCAACACAGAGACGCTAAATCATTAATGTCGATAAATGCAGGCTGCTACAAATATATGCTCTTGTTGAAACAGCACACTTATACTCAGCGTGGGAATTAATCACAATCATTTTGATGGTTCATTTGAGCTCTTCTGTTTTCAGGGTGTATCTATTATACCACAAACAACTTTGATGTATTTTACAAACCAGGATTGGTAAAAATAGAATTTAGTGTGGATTTGTTTCCCTCCATACAGGCTCAAATATATACATACTCCCCATGAATTTTGCATCAAGTGTTCCTCAGTAAGTTGCAAAGAAACCACAAGCTTCCAATAACATCAACAAGTTCCTGGCATCATTATGGCCTGATATTCAACCACCCTTCACATTTGAAATGGTAGAGCTAATTTTAACTGGTTAGTTTTCTGGGATGGACCATGCTCAGTCCATACCTTTTCAATATGAACATGGTCAGGCCATTTTAGAAGTGTAATGTATTTATTGAAACTTCAACACTCAGATGTGTTGAAGTTTCAATCAATCGGCTGTTATTTTGACATTAAGTTGGAAAAAACTAAAGGTTGGCTCCAAATTCATTGTTCCATTCATTTGGAATGACATACCAGCAGCATGTGGAACAGACCCTAGGCACGACGCAACCACCACCATACATAGTAGATGGCACAGTGTGAAAGCATTAACTGTGTCTCTTCCAGACATATGTCATAGTGGCCAAACAGACCCATCTCTGTATGTTTTGAAAGAAAATCTACACAGATAACCATTTTTTGATTGTTTGTTTTAACAAAAAAGAAGAAGAAAAAACTATCCTTTTATGCGAAGGGGGCGGTTTCAGTCAGATGGTTGAAACTCGAACATAATGTTCCAACAAGAAAATGATCCCACCTACACATCAAAGCTATACGTGGAAGGCTTACATTAAACTTCATGAGAGGCCTCCCTGAGGTCCTGACCTCAACCCAATTGGAAATTTATGGAGGTTGCCTAAAAGCCACGTGGCAGGAAAACAAATCCATTTGTGCCAAGATGAGTGCTAAAATATCCAGCCAGAATCATGCAAGACCCTTGCTAATGGATACAAAAATCATGTGGTTGAGGTGCAACTTGCTAAGGGCCATTTAACTATAGGATGGGGTGTGTATGCATAGTGTTGAGCCTGCAAATGTAACTCTGAACCTGTGTAAATTTAAGAACATCCTAATTTATACACCCAATACTTCTTTTTAAATATCACTGAATTAGTTTTTTTTTGTATAATTATTCCAGTCTGAACAAAGCATGGTTTAAGTGCACCTTTAACAGTCCAAAATCAATGTGATATTTATGCCAGTGATGAGTGGATGTAACAATTTGGGCCAGAACTGTGTGTCTTTGGGCGGTGGGAGGACAGAGAGGGAATGTCCAAGACCCATGGAAAAATTAATAATGTTACAGTTCATAAACATCATAATCTAAATCAAATTATTACATTTCTTTCTGGCATGGCAATATTTATATTGTGCCACTTTTTGAAAAGCTTGGGGATGCAACTGAACCAAGTTAGAACTTGGACTTGATCCCCAATTCTGACCACAGCCGATGGTGATGCTGGAGAAAAAAAGGCTCTTTTATCAGGAAGAGACTCAATAATGGTGTGCAGCTGCCTCATTTTGCTGGTGTGTGTATCGGGATGGGGGTGGGGGTGGTGTTGGTTCAAGGATCAGACCAACCCATACAGTCATTAAAAAACTTTAAAAAGCATACAAAATTCTTGTAATGCAACAAATGCTTTATATTAAACTTCCATGTGTTCCTGGCCTTCAGACATGATCTAAAGTTATAGAAAAAGATCAAGATGTGTGGATGATTCACAGAGGGTAGGATCCCCACTGGAAATGCCCCAGGGCAGTTTAACAAGACCATTTCCATATCTAAATGAATCGAGGAGAGAATAAAACTGCAATTTTCATGCAAATAAGGACATTAAAACAACTACTAGCTTAATCTGACAGTACGAGTCTCTATACAAAAAGACTCAAACATGGTTGGAGAGACATTCTTAATAGAGATGACTCTGTGTTGAATGTGCAAGGTTTCATGACACCCAACCTCATTCAGCGCTCAGGCTTCCAAGTCTGCTCTCAGGCTTTGTACCACAGTGGGTGGCCCTTGCCAAATCCCCGGTGTCCTATCACCAGTGGAACAGCTGCTTTTTCTCCTCTTTAGCCTTTTCACTCCCTTGTCTCTCTGTCTATTTAGACCAGTATTGACTAATTCAAAAAAAGTTGTAGCATATGTTAGGTTTTATAGCCGGTTTTTACTTTTATTTCTGTTGTTCATACTGTTGGATTTACTCTAATTTATTGAGTTCTGTTAAAAGCCTTGAGTTACAAACCATCCTATTAAGTTCTGGGAAAGGCAAATGTTTCTTCTAGCTTTTCTACATTTCTTTGTCATCCAAGAAAAAAATGCCTGTTAGAACTGATCCACACATGAAGAAAGTTAGCACTCGTTTTCTTTGTTACTAAAGAGTGTGACTTTTGATGTGTTCCATTGTGTGTGCAATGTGTATATTGAGGTCAAGGGTGTAAAATGTATAGTATGTAATAAGGCTCCCGGTAATTTTTTTTTGTGTCAATTTAAGGAACAACTTAACATCTCAGGATGAAAGCTCATTGCCATTCGAGTACCCACAAGTAGGCCAATAATTATTAGCCAAATGAATCAGAAAGCAGGCTGGACTGCATTCGGTTGGAGCTTCTCCAAGCTTTGATAGGAGCCGCAGAGTTTGCCCTCTTTTAGCAATAACTCCTCACAGCAGGAAGGTCTTCATGTAAAAGCTCTGCGATGACGTCTGTATGTTTTCTCTGTGCTTGCTGCTGATCCTCTCCAGGTGCTTCAGTTTCCTCCCACAGTCCAACAACGTGCATGTTGGGTTAATTGGTGGCTCTACGTTGACCTTAGATGTGAGTGTGTCTGTGCAGATGTTGAATTTCTTTTGCTCTACCTGACTATGTTGGCATAGTGATGGACTGCTGACCTGTCCAGTGTGTACCCCTTCCCATCCAGTCTATAGTGACAGCTAGAATAGACTCCAGACCCTCCTCCAGACCCCTTTATTTAGGAGCATGTGGGTTGTGTATAGTCTTAATGTGTGTTTTGTAGTGTCGGACCCTTCCCCCTCCGTTGGTCTCTCCTATGTGGTAAATCCCACCCCTACTCATTGTTTTCTTTACCTCATCAGAAGCTTACTTGGGGCTGAAGGAAGATGCAATAGTTGACAAGCAGCGAGTGTGTTTTTCTAATGGAAATGTGTTTGTTTTAAATGGCACAAGATCTCCTTCTTTACGTTTTCAAGCCCCAAGTCTGCAAGTTGCAGTGCAATTCAACAGGGCTTCAACACAACAAATAAACCAGTTCTACTGTCATGTAAAAAAAAAATTGTTTCACCAAACTTGCATACATTGCCTTGCCCATGAATTTTCCTTTTTGTGACATTATGACAAAACACCTCAATGAGGACTCTATCTATCTAATGGGTTACTTATGAGGGCAATTGGTTGAATTGAAATTCATTTAGGTATAGTAGAGTTAAGAAGGGGCAAATACACATTTGCCAATTTGACAACCATAAATCTTTGTATATTTTATTGGGTTTTATGTGATGGGCAAACACCAGGAAACATAGTCATGAAGGAGAAGGAACATAAAAACAAAATAAAAGGTAAAAAAGTGTTTTGTGCATTTATTTTGATCCTCTTGACTCGATACCCCTAAATAAAACCCAGTGTAACCAAATTAATTGATAAGTAACCAGATTAGTAAAGAACAAACACCTGTTGGTCGCTTTACTTTCAGCAAAAAGGCTAGCTTATTTAGTTTTAAATGCAGGGTAATCCTGGATGAAAACCTTTTACTTTTGAATTCATTGTGGTATAAAATAATGTATCTTGTGGCTTCAGAGTCAAGTAGGTTGAATAAGATTTTTATAAACTGTAAATTAAAGCAGCACTGTGTAATTGTTAGCCACTAGAGGTGCTAGACCAGTATCTTCCAGGTTTAGCGCCCCTGAAGGCCACTGGCAACACTGCACTGTCGCAAAATTAAAGTTACTTGTAAAGACAAAGCCACATTCACCCCTCTAGATTAAATCCTACATCAGAGAACCAAGAATGTGTCTGATCAGGTAAGAGTTACATCTGTTTTGTTTTGTTGTTACGGCATTTGTAACCTAAAATTAGTCATGTGACCTAGAGCGGCTCTGTAGATCACATGACCCGTTAAGCGACAGATCTGACCCTCTAAAGTTATATAGTTCGGTTTTTGAGAAGGGCAGCCCGAACGGAGCATCTATGCATTTGAAGTGTTGTATATTGACCTGAAAATCATTCAGTATATCTCTAATTAAGCTAATATTCGGATCATAACTTACACAGTGCTGCTTTAAAGAGCATGTATCCTCTTCCTCCCATAATTGTTAAACACAGGAGAGGTTAAATCGTTTTTCTAATTCACTGCAAAGGTTACAGAGCATTCCGTTTAGTAAATTCAAAAATCTCTATGGATGTATAGTGCTAAGTCAGCCACAGCAGCTTATAAATGCCCCAGAATTGGAAGACATTGCCTATATTTTGCCATTCCACTCTACATGTGCCACAGATTGACTTTCCTCCTCTCTACTGCCTTCCACATACCTGATTGATCCGCGAGGGGTGAATCCTCACACACATCCCCCCCCCCTCCTCCAACACGCACATAAACAGGCGCGTTAATCTCTCCCACCACACAGTCAGTAGAGATGGAGCAGTGGTGGTAACGGATAGAAGTAACCTTTGATCCCAAGAGGAAAGCATCTCCCTGGCCTTCCTCCTCTTCCTCCTCCCCCACCCTCCTTCCTCTGGGTAATGGCTCAGAGTTTCCACCAACGACACGATGACCCGCTGAGCTGCTATCATCTGTGGCTAGGACCTGTGACGCGACACACACCCATGTGTGCACGTCAGTGTGACCACCTAGGAGGGAACAGACACAAAGAGCAGGAGATTGGAGCAATCGGCGTGGCGTTAGTGCTGATGTGCTCCGTGACGGCATGTTCATTAAAGGGGCTGCTTTACATGAGTGTTTCGAAGATGTTGTTTTGAGAGGCAAAAAGCGAGAGGGAAACAGGGACTGGATGGGGAATACCCCACCCATCTTGTTGTTTTGCTGCGGTTACCATGGTGATTTTCAAAACCAGACCAGATCTTTTTGAATTAGAGAAACAGTCTTCAAGCTTTAGAGGATAACCCGTACCTCTGTCTGTTCCTTGCTTCCACCCCTCCCTCCTTTCTGTACATTTCTTTTTCTTCTCTTCTCCTGTATCGGTGTCTGTTCCCATCAGTCTGACGTCTCAGGGCAGTGCTGTGTGTTATTTGAGGTCACACAGACCTCAGGGCCACAACCTGGGAGAATTACAGTTGACATGCACTCAATCAATCCCCCCCCGACAATACAATGAGCTGCATTTACCAACAGCTCCATATGTTTGCAACATGGCAACAAAGAGCGAATATAATATTTCATGCAAGACAGCACTCCGTGTACCCCATTATTTTTTTTTTTGTGTGTCAAGTTTTGCCTGCACTGTGAGACTGAGCGCAGAGTTCCTGCTAATGCAAATTCTAACCCTGATTAGCACCATTCACCCCATGCAAAAAGATTCATATTCAGCCTGAACCTTTCTGCATTTTGTATGGTTACAACCACAAACTTCAATGCATTTCACTGGGAATTTAGGTCATAGATCAACACAGCGTATTGCACAATTGTGAAGTGGAGGGGAAATTATTGTTTTTTTTTTAATTTGTTGGATGGCTGTACTAACTTTTCACATCCAGAAACTAAACATCTGGCACATTGTCAAGCTCAGCCAAATCAGATAGATATTATCTGTGTTTTTTTTAATGTAAGTTAAAGAAATTTAGTTTTGGTCACATGTGACCAGAACACTTTCTTCCATATGTTCCTTTTGTTCCCTACATGGGTTCTGAAAAACGTCAACCAGGACTACCCTTAAACAATGACTTTCTTCTTGTCTTCCATAAAGGCCAGATTAGTGGAGTGCATCACTACCACCTGAGCTGATCCTTCGGTTATCAAGGACTTCTCTGCAGCTTCTCTTTTTAAAGCTTTGCTTGTCCAACCCGTCAGTTTAGGTTTGGGGTGCGTCCAGGGGTATTGCTCTGCAACATCAACACACCTGAGTCAAATAATCAGGTCATCCACAGGATGCTGGAGAACTTGACTGCGTTCTGACGAGGTAATTCAGCCATTTAGGTTCATGTGCATTAGACCAGGGACACATCTAAAGGTTTCAGGACACTGGACCTTGAGCACTGGAGTTGAGGACTCCTTATCTAAGATGCATTAATTCTCTAACACACCTGAATGAAAAGTAAGGTTAGTTACGAGGCCTCTGCAGAGCTGAATGACATGATGAAGAGGTAAATCAGCCATTTGATTCAGATGTTTTAGAGAATGAATGCATCCAACAGGTGCAGAATGGTAGCTCTCGAGGACTGAACTACGGCCCCCCTGGTTTGGGGGGGCATACTCTTTGCCATCCATACATGATTGATTAAATGCGGCTCTGTGAGATGTTCAAAGTTCGGGATCTGGTTTTATAACCAAATCATGCCTTAAAGTTCTCCAAATGCTGTTTGTTCACTTGTTCACTAGTGCTCTCTAACAAACGTCTGAGGCATTCACTGAGCAGCTGTATTTAGACTGAGATTAAATTACGCACGTGTTGACTCTATGAAATAATTAAATGACATCGGTAGGAAAATGAAATGACTGCATTAGGTTTTACTTGGAGTTCTCAGAGTACGGGAAGGGGGGGGGGGGGGAAAACAAACAGCACACGTTTCAACTTTTTATCTGCAAACAATAATGAAAACCACAAAGAATATTTTTCAGCCTCAAAATTTTGCTTTGGAGTGTAAAATAAAATCCCCCTAAACTCTAACTCTGAAGTTTGTAGTTGTAATGCGAAAAAATGAAACCAAGCTCAAACTTTATGAGGACTTTTGTAAAACAGTACATGTCATGGTAGGTTTTGAATATCTTTGTCTCAACATAAATACTTCAATAGGATATTCTGATTACATTAAAAGGATTTTGATAAAAAAAATAATTATTATTACTTACAGTATAGATAACATGCACACCAAGAGGTGCTTGGAAATAAAAAAGTAGGAAATTAATCTTAAAAGGTAACTTTGCATTAATTGACTGGGAGAATTTATCAGCTTAGCTTTGGTTTCATGCGCCCCCAGCTACCTTGTCTAAACACTTCCTACATTTATGTTCTCCTCTTGGAAAGCAGACGATCACATAGCTATGTCTATGTTGTCATTTGTGTGAAATGTGATACTCGCTTCATTTTTGGGCTGCCTGTGTCTGCAACCTATTCTAATAAATTCTCTTTTGTCTGATTTTATGGCCAGTAAGGGGATTGTTTACGTGATTTTTCATGAACATTATTATAAATTAGAGGGTTTGACATTGTATTTCATATCACTTGCTACAACCAGGAGCTGTAACACAGGATTAATGGCTTGCTACTGTCCATTATACGTAATTTCTCAGTTGGAGGCTAAATTATTTTTAACTGACAAATATTCCCTGTGTCAAGGTCATATTGTTGTGGAGAATTGACACTTTATGACACAAGTCAAAGAGACAGCCAACTAAATGAAGTTAGTTGCAATCCTTTGGGTTTTTAGCACAACACAGCATTACAAATTCAGATGGATGAATTACTCCAGCGATATGCTGCATGAATAAGTCACTGAAACCTCCTGGTCTGGTCCTCTGAGAGCCATCTATCTTTTCCTTTTTTTTTTTTTTGACTGGGCTTCTTCACAATTCTGATGTCAAGACATTGGACACTTCTTCAGCTAATAGTTTAAACAACTTCTTAGGACCTGGTGGGTTCTATACAGGGGAGATTTTTGATTATGTGATCATCTAAAAAAAATACGTGACCTTAAAGATACACAACATAAAAAAAAAAAAAGATACACAACATAGGCTACAAGCACCTCTGATGTAATTACAGACATGGACAAAATTGCTGGTACCCCTCTGTTGATCAAAGAAAATTCCACAATGGTCACTGAAATAACTTAAAACTAACAAAAGTAATAAATAATTTACTATAGATTAACCAGTGAAAATCAGACATTGCTCTTGAATTGTGGTTCAACAGATTGATTTAAAAAAACAAACTAATGTAAAAAGACCTGGACAAAAATGACGGTACCCGTAAAAAATATTGAAAATTATCTTACCATAGGGACATGTTAAACTAAGGTGTAGCCTCTATTTAGCATAACAGACGTCTTCAAGCTTGTAACCAGTCAGTTTGTCTATTTAAAGGGTTACAAGTAGTCGCTGTGTTGTTTGGTGACATGGTGTGGACCACAGCAAACACAGATCACAAGCTAAGGAGAGAGTTGTCTCAGCAGATTAGCAGGAAAATTATAGATGAGCATGTTAAAGGTAAAGGCTATGAGACCATCGCCAAGCAACTTCATGCTCCTGTGTGTACAGTTGGACATATTATTCAGAAGGATCAGGTCCACAGGACTGTTAAAAACCTTCCTGGACGTAGCCGCAGGGGAAAATGGATGACAATTTAATGAGGAAGATCACACGAATAGTAACCAAAGAGCCCAGAACTAGCTCCAAATAAATTAAAGGTGACCTCCAAGGTCAAGATACATCAGTGTCAGATCGCACCACCCTTCACTGTTTGAGCCAAAGTGGACTTCAAGGGAAGCACCACAGCTGAAAGCAAATCATAAAATAGCAAGACTGGAATTTGTCACAATGCATTTTGACAAGCCACAAAGCTGCTGGGAGAATGTCCTTTGGACAGATGAGACAAAACTGGATTTTTTTATTTTTTTTTTGGCAAGGCACATCAGTTCCATGTTCAAAGACAAAAATAAAGCATATCTAGAAAAGAACACTGTCCCTAATGAGAAACAAGGAGGAGGCTTGGCTACGGGGCTGCTTTGCTGTATCTGACACTGGGTGTCTCCAATCTGTGAAGGGTTCAATGAGATCACAATACTATCGAAGCATTCTTCAGAGAAATTTCCTGCCAGTATCAGAACGCTTTGTCTCAGTTAGAGGTCAGGGCTGTTCCAACAGCATAATGACCCAAAACACACAGCTAGAACCACCCAAGAACAGCTACATGACTATTCTGAAGTGGCCTACATGATCCCTGATCTAAATCCTATTGAACATCTCTAGAAAGAGCTGAAACCTGGCGTCTGGAGAAGGCACCAAAAGCTCAAAAGTGGAGGCTTGGTTTGGTCATGGGAGGGTGGTGTCCAGGGATCCAGGCAGACGGTGCAAGTCTGGTTAGTTCTCTCCAGTTTAGTGGTGTAGGAGGGTGGACAGGCAGGTGAGCTCAGGCAGGAGGGCTTAACAGAGAGACGATCCAAGGACTTTCATGGATTCTTGGAGGATTTGTGAGGAGCGTCTCAGACGTGGGTCCAGAGTTATGGTGGTATGGTGCCACACAGCTTGTGCAAACTGACAACTAAGACAGGGTGCAATATTCTTACCAGCTAAAGATGTAGTAGATCTGTGCCCACAGCATACATCTGGAAACTTGCATCATAACACGAATCGATTCTTAATAAACTAAAAATAAGTGGGCCAAAAAAATCTGACAATATTTATGTTTAAAGATAAAAGGATAAGTTATCAAGCCAATTTCAGCCATAAATTAGCAGGATGAGGTTGTGTCCTGATTTCTAAGCTGGGAAAACATGTATATATGTCAAGCAGAGCTGTAAACAAAAACTTGCACACATTCAGACTAATTAGAGACTACCAGCCACTCCATGCTCCATGTTTACAAGGATTCAATTGTATTTTTCACCAATTAAATTACTGTGTAACCTCTTGTCTACAAGCAGTACCTCCAGCAATCAAATCAATGAGGAAGATATCTAGTCAGGATATTAAGACCTTGAACAGGATGGCTAAACAAAATCCCATCTTGGGACAGCCTTTGGAAAATAGCTTCAGTGCTGATGTTAACAGTACTTGTTAGTGCTTAATACTTCCCCTGCACATAAATATAGAAACTAATATCTAAAAAGATATACTAACTTTTCCTATTTTGGCCTTGAGATAGAAAAACAGTCAAGGCTTAATTGTGTCTATGTGTCGCTGGGAAACATTTAGACTCCTTTTTATACATAAACACTGGGCAGAGATTACAGGACCTTAGCGCTCTGAGTAGTTGTGTGAAAGTAAACAGATTTTTGTTTAATTTCTGTGAGGTGGGTTGTGCTTATAGGTCACGTCGCGCAAAGGATTATGGTATTCCTTATAGCTCCTTAGCACCCATAAGGGACATCGCAAGGTTCCTATGCCGTGAATCAGCCGTGAGAGGAAGCATACAGGCTCCTTTTGCTACCTCCTTCCTTAAGGACTGCACTATTTGGATTGTACTGATAATGCCGACCGCTGACGCACTTCCTCTTTGGGTAAAGAGTCCTTACTCTATAAGGGTATTCGGATGGACCATTCGTGTACATGTCTTCAGTCTCATCGCACACATCCTCAAGCTCAATGGTAACAATGTTTAAAGTCCAATATGGAGGGTACCACATGATTTAAAAGTGGGAAGATCCAGAATGTGAAAACTGAGGTAAGAATAGCATATTTTCACTTCAGTCTCTTTGGTTACCATTAAGCAGCTGTTTGCGTAGTTTAGAACAACCTTTTTTTCGTTAACATACTTATCAGTGTATGAACTTACAGGTTAGAGATATATACATTGTTATTTGCTTGTTCAGTTGATAAAAGGTAGCTTGGTACTGTAAAAGACCAATGATCAAATATTTTTATTTTTCTAGCTTGAAAGGAGAGCACGGATATATTGGTTTGCATGTAAAAGCAGTCGTGCTCGGTCTCAAAGCCGAAGTTTGGAAGCTTATTCTTTTGTCCTCTTAGCCATGAGGCAGGGGCTGTTCATATCGGTTGACTGAGGTGGGGGTGGGCTTGGCTCTGTAGGTGGGTGGTTTGTGTCAAGGCAACATTTGTTGGTTATTACAAGTATGCCTTTTGGTTTAACAAACACTGACGTAACTGCACAAGTCTAAATAATCACTCATTATCGTAACTGCTGTCTGCTACTCTGCTTCAAAGAGCTACTGTCACAAAAATAATGTTTCTACTCAAGGCACTTGGCAACCTTTATCTGAAATCTTACTGAACACTGGAAGTTAATAATAACCTAATTTACCAGTGTGCTTAGTGTGCCTTTAAAAGCTTCTGGTATCATATGACGATCTGTGCAATGGCTTAAAACATCCATCACTGATAGAGAGTGCTTGGGATTTGAATTAAGCATTTTTCACTTATTCTAAAAAAACTGTGCCGCCTCGCCATAAAATGAACCGAGCACCTACAGGATAAATAGATGATTCAAAACAGAAACTCTGGATACAACCTTTGTTCTCTTTACATACATTACTCAGGGGGTCAGTTCTTGGCCTTGAGTTCAGTATCAAGTCTTGAGCTGGAAACTACTTCCAGACATCGCTGTGGAAAGCAAATCACTGCTTGTCAAATGAACCTGGCAGCATTTTCCACCGACAGCACTACAACTGGAAGCTGATATTAAAAGGAAACAGGCTTTCATGTGTGCTGCTTCCTCTAATGGATAACACACAAAAAACTGTGTATCCATTGATTAGTACGAGTACAGACGTGAGCACGCAAGGACTTTGGGAGTCAAACAGAATGACCATATTACAAGGGATTATTTCACAACTTTGGTAATAAAAATGTGTAACAATAAATGCTTTGAAGGATGTTGGTAAATACTGTAGCCATCCATTTATATGCTATATTCTTGAATGAGTGAAAGTGCTGACAGTATACTTGCATAAACCACTTTGTTTGACTTAATTGGTCTGTCTCCCAGACTGCCACCTTCTGGGGGCAACTAGTATGTTATCTGCAAAGACTAGATGATATGCTGACCATATCTGAATATTTTGGATGTTATCCAACATGTAGCCAAAATGGCAATACCAATTAACAACCAAGGACTGTTACATTTTAAAGTACTGATTTTATGCTTAGAGGAACCTATTAATATGACCATTAAATTGGAAATAATGTGTCCCTGGCAGTATTTCACAAATATTTAACCATGTTCGACAAATTAATAGATTATTTCTTTCATGCCTTAAAGGTGCATTGTGCAAGTTCCAGGATTTTTGCTGACGTCTGCCCCTTCTGGCGACAAGTGGAAATAACACTTGTGTCATACACGCATATGGGAGAAGAGAAACAAAACCTACCCGTTAGGACTTCGCAGGTTCTACTTTTTTAGAGATGTGATGTCTTCAGAGGTAAGAAAGTTAGAAATATTGTTTTGTTACATAATATTCTACAGAAATAATATTTTGTTTTGAACATAAGTGTAGAGGCAATTGTGGTAAATAGAAGATTACTAATTTTACACCTCAGGCATTTGTAAAGGCATATATGGAAAATAAAATAAAAATTGAACTTCAGAATGTGTGCAACTTGCGCAATACACGTTTAAGCTGACGGATAATTTAGGGGTGAAAATCCTGAATGAGGTTTTCATACCTCCTGCATGAACATTTTAATTGTAGAACTATTTCAATTCAATTCAATTTTATTTATATAGCGCCAAATCATGAAACATGTCATCTCAAGGCACTTTACAAAGTCAAGTTCAATCATATTATACAGATTGGGTCAGATTATACAGATTGGTCAAAAATGTCCTATATAAGGAAACCAGTTGATTGCATCAAAGTCCCGACAAGCAGCATTCACTCCTGGGGAAGCGTAGAGCCACAGGAAGAGTCATCTGCATTGTCCATGGCTTTGCTGCAATCCCTCATACTGAGCAAGCATGAAGCGACAGTGGGAAGAAAAACCACCCATTAACGGGAAAAAAAACCTCCGGCAGAACCGGGCTCAGTATGAACGGTCATCTGCCTCGACCGACTGGGGTTACAGAAGACAGAACAGAGACACAACAAGAGAAACAAAAAAGCACAGAAGCACACATTGATCTAGTAATCTGTTCTACATTAGATGGTAGTAGCGGGTGAGCCGTCTTCTCTGGATGATGTCACAGTTAACAGAACGCCAGACCAGGTGTACCTACTATGAAGAGAAAAGAGAGAGAACAGAAAGTTAAAGCAGAAATGACAACACATAATGCATAATTGAAGAACAGTAGAACTCAATATAGTGAGAAAATTAGATCCTGATATACTCCAGTAACCTAAGCCTATAGCAGTAAAACTATAAAGGTAGCTGAGAGTAACATGAGCCACTAGTTATAATTTTTGTCAAAAAGAAAAGTTTTAAGCCTAGTCTTAAAAGTAGACAGGGTGTCTGCCTCACGGACCAAAACTGGGAGTTGGTTCCACAGGAGAGGAGCCTGATAGCTAAAGGATCTGCCTCCCATTCTACTTTTAGAGACTCTAGGAACCACCAGCAGACCTGCGGTCTGAGAGCGAAGTGCTCTGTTAGGAACATACGGGGTAATCAGAGCTCTGATATATGATGGAGCTTGATTATTAAGGGCTTTATACGTTAGAAGGAGAATTTTAAATTCTATTCTTGATTTAACAGGAAGCCAATGAAGGGAAGCTAAAATTGGAGAAATATGATCCCTCTTGTTGATTTTCATCAGAACTCTTGCTGCAGCATTTTGGATCAGCTGAAGGCTTTGAACTGCATTTTGTGGACTTCCTGATAGTAAAGAATTACAATAGTCCAGCCTTGAAGTAACAAATGCATGGACCAGTTTTTCAGCATCACTCCTGGACAGAATGTTTCTAATTTTGGCGATATTCCGGAGGTGAAAAAAGGAAACTCTGGAAACCTGTTTAATATGGGATTTAAATGACATGTCTTGGTCAAAAATAACACCAAGATTTTTTACTTTATTACCAGAGGCCAGGTTAATGCCACCCAGATTAAGTGATTGGTTAAGAAGTTTATTTTTTGAGGACTCTGGCCCAAAGATTAAAACTTCGGTCTTGTCAGAATTTAGATGCAGGAAATTTAAAGTCATCCAGCTTTTGATGTCATCAAGACATGACTGCAGTCGAAGTAATTGATTGGATTCATCAGGATTTATGGATAAATATAGCTGAGTATCATCAGCATAACAGTGGAAATTAATCCCATGCTGTCTGATAATTTTGCCTATCGGAAGCATATATATAGTAAAGAGAATTGGTCCAAGGACTGAACCCTGTGGTACTCCACAGGTGACCCTAGAGTTTGAGGAAGATTTATTATTAACATGAACAAATTGGAATCTGTCTGACAGATAAGATTTAAACCAGCCTAATGCTTTCCCCTTAATCCCTACAGTATGTTCAAGTCTTTGTAGGAGAATATTGTGATCAACTGTATCAAACGCAGCACTGAGATCTAACAGGACAAGTATAGACACAAGTCCATTATCTGAGGCCATGAGAATATCATTAGTGACCTTCACCAGAGCTGTTTCAGTGCTATGATGAGCTCTGAAGCCTGACTGAAACTCCTCAAGTAGGTCATTACTTTGTAAATGTTCACAAAGTTGATTAGCAACTACTTTCTCAAGAATTTTAGATAAGAAAAGAAGATTAGATATAGGTCTGTAATTTACTAACTCATCTTGATCAAGAGAAGGTTTCTTAAGTAAAGGTTTAATAACAGCTGCTTTCAAAACTTGTGGTACATATCCATTTACTAAGGATAGATTAATCATGTCTAAAATAGTGCCACTGATCAAAGGGAATATGTCCTTAAACAACTTGGTTGGGATTGGGTCTAACATACAGGTAGAAGGTTTAGATGAAGCTAAAATTTTAGATAGCTCAGAAAGTTCTACTGCTTCCAAACAGTTCAAACACTGCGCAGATTCTAAAGATTCCTCCAATGCTGCCTCACTTACTGAGGACGAGGTAATCATGTTTGGGAGGATGCCAATTATTTTATTTTTAATGGCATCAATTTTATTTATGAAGAATCCCATAAAATCATTACTACTGAGAGCTAAGGGAATGGATGGATCAACAGAGCTGTGGCTCTGGGTAAGTTTGGCAACTGTACTAAAGAGAAATCTAGGATTATTTTTATTCTCTTCAATTAATGATGAAAAATATGCTGCTCTAACTCTGCGGAGGGTCTTGTTATACAACAATAGTCTGTCCCTCCAGATTAAGTAGGATTCCTCTTGGTGTGTAGAGCACCATTTTCTCTCCAATTTCCTAACATTGTGCTTCAAGGAACGCAGCTCTGAATTAAACCAAGGAGCCAGCTTCCTGTGAATAATCACCTTCTTTTTCAAGGGAGCTACATTGTCTAATGCAGAACGCAATGAGGAAGTCACATTGTTAGCAAAGGTATCGATTTGTGAATGGGAAGAAACAGCAATGCTGCCATCTACAGGGCATTTCTGCAATACTGAGGATATTAAGAAGGGGACAGACTCTTTAAGTTTTGATACAGCATTATCCGATAAAAATCTACTATAATGGAACCCTCTTTTGGGGGTGGAGAATTCAGTTAGATTAAACTCAAATGTTATTAAAAAATGATCAGACAGGACAGGGTTGTGAGAGAATACTGTTAATTCTTCACAATCAATGCCATATGTCAGAACAAGGTCTAAAGTATGGAGCCGAGAGTGCGTCGGTTCATGCACATTTTGAGCAAAACCAATTGAATCTAGGATAGTTTTAAAGGCTACACTAAGGTTATCACATTCAGTGTCAACATGGATGTTAAAATCACCCACTATAATAACCTTATCAGTATTTAACACCAAATCAGATAAGAAATCTGACAACTCATCCAAAAACTGAGTGTAAGGGCCTGGTGGACGATACAAAACAACAAACAGAAGAGGTTTTATTGCTTTGCAGTTTGGATGAGGGAAACTGAGGGTTAAATGTTCAAAAGAACTGTAATTATTAGTTGGCCTGGGACTAATTAATAAATCAGACTGAAAGATAGTTGCCACTCCTCCTCCTCTTCCCACAGATCTGGGAATGTGGAAATTTGAATAACTGGAGGGGGTTGACTCATTTATACTAACGTAGTCCTCTTGTAGCCAGGTTTCTGTGAGACAAAACAAATCAATCTGATTATCAGAAATCAATTCATTAACTAACAAAGTCTTTGGAGGGAGAGACCTTATATTTAATAGACCACATTTTATTATTTTATTTTTAGGTTCAAGGTGAACCATATTGATTTTTATTAGGTTTTTATGATTTGTTCCTTTTAGATCAGTTTTTGATCTGTTAAGTTTTGGCCGTGGGAAAGACACCGTCTCAATAGGATAATGGTTGGGTAACAGTACAGAAGCTGCAGAGAGGTGTGTTAAACTACGGCTCTGCTTCCTGGTCTGGACCCTGGGTTGTCAGCATTTAGGAGAACTAATAAATCCGGCCAGATTCCTAGAAAGAAGAGCTGCACCATCCAAAGTAGGATGGATGCCGTCTCTCCGGATCAGACCAGGTTTTCCCCAGAAAGTTCTCCAGTTATCAATGTAGCCCACGTCGTTTTCTGGACACCACCTAGACAACCAGCGGTTGAATGATGACATGCGGCTAAACATGTCATCACTGGTCAGATCAGGCAGGGGACCAGAGAAAATTACAGAGTCCGACATAGTTTTAGCAAACTCACAAACCGAAGCAACACCAACTTTGGTGACCTCTGATCGGCGTGACCGGGTGTCATTACCGCCAGCGTGAATAACAATTTTGCGGTATTTACGCTTATCCTTAGCCAGTAGTTTTAGGTAGGATTCTATGTCGCCTGTTCTGGCCCCTGGTAGGCATTTAACTATGGTCCCTGGTTTCTTTAGTGCCACATTTCTCATTATGGAGCTGCCAATAATTAAGGTCGGCTCCTCGGCGAGATTGTCGCTCAGAGGGGAAAATTTATTAGAAACGCAGATGGGTTGGTGGTGATCTGGGGTCTGTAATCTAGAGCTATGCTTCCTACGAACTGTCACCCAGCCAGCCTGGTTACCAGGCTGCTCGGGTGCTACTGCTTTAGGTTCGCTACGTGAAGTTACTCTATGCGGCTCCGCGCTAGCAAAGGAGCGGCTATCAGCTGGTTTTTCAACAGCACGGAGCCGGGTCTCCAATTCTGACACCCTCGCCTCCAAAGCTACAAAAACATTACATTTATTACATGTACCATCATCACTAAAGGAGGCAGAGGAATAACTGAACATCTGACACAGAGAGCAGCAGATAGGAGACTTAGTCAGGGACGGAGAAGCCATTATGAGGCTAAGGCTTGGCTAGCGCTAGGCTAACGCTAGGCTAAAGCTAGGCTAACGCCCTATTATCACGCCAAAGAACAAACCGTGTGAAACACGAGGAGTTCCCAAACGTGATGAGCAGCCACAGACAATGTTTTAAAAGTGCTTATGTTTGGAAACAGATGTTACAGCAAAGAGGTTTAAAGATAAAAAGCGAGAGAGCCTGGAGCAAAGCTCCGTCGTTCACACAGCAACAACAGGAAGTGACACAATACGCCTTACCGCAAACAGGAAGTCCGCGAGCTATTTGTTCATTTGTTTTGCACAATGTGACACTAAATCATACAAGAATGTTCTTTGAATGAAATTTCACTCAGTTTTCCAACCACAGTTGATATCAAATAAATCTGAACTCCCTGCAGGTGTTTCCTGACATAAGATTTAACGGACAATTTCACAGTTTTGGCACACTTGTTCAATTTTAGGAAATAACCAAAAGCATTAAACAGAAATCAAATTCAGACCTTTTATCCAGGGTCGGGTCGTAGGGGTAGCAGCCTTAGTAGAGAGGCACAAACTTTCCTCTCCCCAGCCATTTGGGCCAGCTCCTCCTGGGGAACCCCAAGGGCTTCCCAGGCCTGCACACATAGTCCCTCCAGCGTGACCTGGGTCTTCCTCTGGGCCTCCACCTGGTGGGACGGAGCCACCTCAACTGGCTCCTCTTGAGAAATACCAATATACCAATATTGTCCTCCCGAGAGGAGCCAGTTGAGGTGAAGAGAAACAATATTTAAATAATAACAAAAGGCAAAAACTTACAGCATGGCAAGAATATGGCATGGAGCATGGATGGAGGACTGGTATCGGCGGGAAGTCACTAGTGTAGTAATAGAGGAATTCAGAATTCAGTAAGAAAGGATCAGAAAATCAAAACCCAAACACCTCTACATCACTACATTCAAGGGGGAATATGCAGTTTTATTTAGCCACATCTTCTTCCCTTTAAAAATAAAACATAGATTTATCTAAATAGCCATTCATTGCATGAATGGATGGAAGAAGAGCCATGAATTGGATATTAGAGAACAGACATTTCTGTTGTGCAGATACACACACAGATACACACACTTTAAATGTAACTTTCTCTGAAGTTACATTTACACGTTTATTATTTCTTTACTGTTTTTTTCCGGTTGCCTTATTAGTTAAAGATAATCTAGAATATACATTGTTTTTAGTTTTGCAGTCTCGTAAATACCAATATTGCCCATCGTTATCTGCACTGGTTTGTTCCTTTCGGTACACCCTGGACTGGTTGCCAGTCCATCACAGGGTAACACAGAGACCAACAACCATGCACACACACCACTATCTGAGGGCAGTTCAGAGGAATCAGTTAACCTAACCTAAGTCCTATTTTGAACTGTGGGAGAAAGCTAGAGTACCTGGAGAGAGCCAAAGTATGCATAAGTACAACTGCAAACTCCATGGAAAAAGGCCCCAGGCTGGGATCCGAAGCCAGGAGTCTGGTATCTGGGTTTGTGTTGTCTGTGTTCTCCTGACTCTCAGGTTCATTTGGTGGGCGGAGCTAAGCTGCTGCTGGCAGCACACACCTGGTAACCAACTAGCTAGTTATGTGGAGCTTAAGAGGAACTGGCTACCTGTCATTCATCGCCTGAGTATCAACCTTCGTGGTACCTCTAGCCCTCCGTGTCTTACACGTTCTAGTTTATGTTCGACTTGATTTTGCAAGCTCTATTCTCTAACTCTGCTTGTTCTCACCTTGTTAAGGTTTCTTCTGGTTGTCCTCCCTGGTTGTTTCCTGAGGACCAAGTTTACCCTCCTCAGTCTGCTCCTTCTGCAAGCCTGTCTGTCCTTCATCGAACCTGAACGGCACGCCATCAAAGACACCCATCCCAGGACCTACTAAACCTTACCCCCAAATTCTACACGCTTCTACCTAACAAGACCGTTTCCTGGACCAGCAGATATCATTGGCTCACCCTCCTCTAGTCTTTCAATAAACCACTTTATTCATTTAGGTTTCCCGAGTTTTTCTGTATGTGGGTAAAGAAAATTCCTCAGACGATGACACCGGGACCTTTTTGTTACAAGGCAACAATACTACCCAGTTGCACTCAATTTTTATAGTCTCTCTTTGTTGTTTTGTTTTTTTGTAAACAAACTACTTTGTTGCCAGTTTTTTGTTACCAACTTGGTTTTATATTAAAATCCAGATGAATGAGTCAAAACTTCCTCTATGTTTAGCTTGAGGCATACATATTTTCTAATGCAGAACACACATGCCCTAAAAACAAACCACCACAATGTGTCATTTCTTCTTAAGTTGACAGTTAATGTTCTTCTCTGGGCAACCGTAGTTCTTAGCATAACACGATTCACACGTAAACCAAAGCCCAGCTCTTCCTTTGATTCCGACATAGTGAGTGGCCAGACAAAATTGCCAGCATGACCCCTAGCCTCAGGGGTCAGAGTGCATAGTGCCAGGCCACAATTGACCCTTCAGGCCTATGATCACAGAACCAGTTTGAAAGTTTTGTGTGTGAAAGAGCTGCCAAATTAAGGGGTCTGGACCCTGGATAACCTCAAGAACCAAAAGGTAAAGGTTTGAAAAGGCCACAATGGCAAACAAAAAGTTCAATAAGAAGTACTTTTCCCATGATTGATTTTTTTAAACTCTATTTAAAATACTTATACTGTTATGTTTTATGATGGAACAGCTGTCAAAACTAACCCTCCTGCCTGCATTTAGTAAAGAAAACCATTCTTTCTGCTTCAAACGGTTTTCATTTTCTAATCACTCAGATCTCTTTTTAGCAATTCCTTTTCAGGATCAATTACTTTCTATTTATTATTAGTAGTAGTAGCAGTAGTATTACAGGTGATGTAGATAACACAGCATGATTATTTAAATGGTCCAGCTGTTCTTTTGAAACGACTGATGGAAGACTGCTTTGTGATTTCTAGTGTTCAAAGGGCCAAATGCACACGTCCCAAAACAACTTTTTGCTCAACATCTTGAAGCTTAATCACTTTCACTGAATGGTTAACCCCACTTCCTCTTTTTACACTACAAAGGGAGTCCCATGTGTTTTAGTGCTGCGGTTTCTGACAGCCAGCCTTCAAGGGGGCCTGTTAAGTACATGATAAGAGCCTAAACGTCCTTCACTGCGTAATAGTCACTGTCTTACAAAGGGGGTTGCATCGTTTCAAAGAAGTGTTTGAATTACGTTTTCTCCAGCTTTTATGTTAAAGCCAAAGCTATAGGGCCTTGTAAAAAAAAAAACTGTCAGTCTGTTTTTTCCCCAACCCAGGCCTGCTAGGCCGATAACATAAAGAAGAATCTAAACAATGCTGCTGCGGTACAGGTATAATTTATTTAAAGGTCAAAGTGGACAAAAAGCAGCTGTCCAGGACAAGATGAGCTGATGCAGGCACAGTCTTCAGGGATCCCTGGTTCTACGCTGGAGTCCCAACCCCCACACTAACCCTGCTAACTGAGCTGCTAATTTCTTCCTCTGTGGCTTCCAGGACCCTCATTCACAGTCACCTGATCTTTCACACTAATTATTTCTGATCTGAGAGCTTAGGTCTTTCTCTCCCTACTTTCTTTCTGTGTGGGTTCCTGCTGTTTTGGCTTCATTCTTCCACAAAAGCCCTTATTTTTCAATCTGAAGAGTTTTCAAATGGTATTTTAAATAATGTTTAAATTGTAAATGATTTACACCTACATCCAGCAAAAACATTTTACAATCTGTTTTCCCATCCTACTGTACACTTTTATGTTGTTTTTTGTTATATATTTGCACTGCATAAACAGCACTTTTATTATTTTTTCCTTGTATAACCTAACACTGATCAGAGGCAATAGAAGGGGCATTGGAGAAAACTACCTGCACAAGTGGATGCTGAATGGCTCCGCATTCAGGTGCACAGAAGCTATTCTTGCACTCTTAAGGGTCCGTGTATCTTTTGATCATTGGATTTTCATTTCAGAAACAGGATTTAAAATAATAAAAACAAATGGCAATTTGATTTTTATTTTAAAATACAAAAATGAAAATCGAAATACATAATGTTTCTCTTTTTCATTGTCAAAAAGGGAAAAGTAAAATTAAAAAAATTATTTGAGTTTCATTTTCCATTTTGGATGTCAAAAAACAAAATTAATTTTAAACAGAAACGAAAAAAGGCTCGTTTGTTCATATTCCGGAGACCGGATGTGGTTACTAATGCCGGAGAATACTTTTTCAAAATAAAAGCAATGTGTTTGACATGTATCAACCTATTTTATTCTTAGTTTTTTTACACAGATCGACTTCAGTTAGTTGTTATGATTTCTTACAGCTTAATATTATATTTTTTATTATTTAGGTCTGCTGGCGAATATGGAAATATATATTTTGGTTGGAGTCACTGTTTAGCCGGAAAACTACTAAAACAATAGCAAACAGGCTTAAACGTGCTTGCTGTTGCCATGACCCGGATAACTGAGAACTTGCACGGAGATACTAAAACATTTTGTTCTTCCAAGTGACAGCTTGGCCTTAGAATAGTTTTTTAAACCCAAAGTGATAGGTGTCAGTGACTTTGTTTCTCTTGTGTTCTTGAATTTTTATTAGATACGTATGTGTTGGATTTTAGACATGTTGTATCCTACTTCAGGTTGTCATTCACATTTTTATTGAAGTCATTTCTTGATTTAAAGGGTCAAGCCATCATGAGGGCTAGATGTGAAGAGTGAAATTGAACAAAAAATGTGGTTAGTCACAACTAATTCATAATTTTAACCAATGGGGATGGTGGGGGTTATTTATTTTCATTGTGTAAGGTTTGTTTGGATAGTTATCTTTTCTCTGATTAAATTTAATCACTAATTTAAGACAACTTTTTGTATATAATCGATGTATATAAAATTGTAAAATAGCTACTTAGTTAGATCGTTTTTTTTTCAGTGACTTATTTGACAAAAGAGAAAAAACAACCCCCAAAGAGACCAATACCCTCAGAAAATCTACTGGGGTGGTCAAGACTGCATGAAGCTACGACGTTTGACATGTTTTCTCATGTGTCTATGACACCGAGGAGCCACCTCATGCGATATCAGTCAGTGCTAAGCACACATTTATTCGCACCCATTTGGTGTCGTTTTACAGTCCAACCTCAGTAATGCTGTTTTGATTTTCTCTTCCTCCTCTTTCAGTTCCAAGCAGATTAAGCTCTTTGTTTGCATTGCTGCCTCCCATCTGTAAAAACAACACCACCTCTGGTCTTCATAAACAGAATGCTTATTTGCAGATAGATTTGGGGAAGTGAAATCAGCTTACAGGGGATCACCTGGGACACATGTGAGGACAAGTCTAAATACAGATGTCAATTTACTTAGTGTCACAAAATGAAAGATGGCGTTTATGGAGGACCTCATTGCAGGACATAAGAGGAACTGGAACTAAAAGGCTTCAGTGAAAAAACAAACTACAGCTGCAGCTAGGCCAGGGGGGCTCATGCACAGAACAGTGTGCAGCTTTAATACTAAAGTTGGCAATAGAAAGAAATCTTGAAGTTTTCAGTGTACAAAAACATTTAGATGTACGGAACTGTGCGTATATGTTATTGCACATGTTTCCTTCATGGATCCTAATTTGAGTGAAATTAGTCACCACTACTATATGTGCAGTCTGGACGGGCTTGCCCACGCCTACAAATAAATATGCAAAGCACTATGAATTTCCAAAAGTCTGCCACCAAGTGTCCAAATAGCCACGGCAACAGCAGCATATCACATATAAGTTTTACAACATGACTGCAGCTCCAATCACAGCAACTAATCATCATTTGCCAGTGATCCAATTCAATTTTATTTATATAGCGCCAATTCACAACACATATCATCTCAAGGCACTTTACAAAGTCAAATTCAATCAAATCAGACAGACTGGTCAAACAGTTTCCCATCTAAGCAAACCCAGCAGATTGCATCAAGTCTTGACAAGCAGCATTTACATCTCCTGAAAGACCATAGAGCCACAGAGGACAGTCGTCTGCATTGTCGATGGCTTTGCAACAATCCCTCATACTGAGCATGCATGAAGACACAGTGGAGAGGAAAACTCCCTTTTAATAGAAAAACAAAACCTCCAGCGGAACCAGGCTCTGTGTAAACGGCTATCTGCCTCGACCGACCTAGGGATAGAGAAGACAGAGCAGTGACACACACATAAAACAACAACACAGAAGCACACATTGATTGACATTTTTTTTTATGTCAGATAGGGTAGTGGTACATGATCTGCCCACCTGGATGGTGTCACAGCTAGCAGAACACCAGATGTACCTACTATAAGATAAGATAAGATAAGATAGGCTTTATTGATCTCACATTGGAGAAATTCACATGTATGAAAAGAAAAAAGACAGAGAGAACATAAAGTTAAAATTTAAAATAACAACAAATAATGCAAATTGGAGAACAATAAGAGAACATAGCAAAGTGAGAAAAATAGACCCTGATGTACTCCAGTAGCCTAAGTCTATAGCAGCATAACTACAGAGATAGCCTGTAGGCCTTGCCGCAGCCAGCTATGTCCGGGCGGATCCAGTCATGGGCTCCCTGGTGGGGCCCCGCAAAGAGGCCGCCAGGAGCGAGCTGGCACCCGCCCAAGCACCCAGCCCGGGACACGGGGACCATCAACACACCATCCGGTCAAGGCACCAGCCAATGTAGGAGAGCAGGACGGGGGGGGGTGGGCTCGACACTCAGTGGAGACCTGAGATGGACTGGGCTATTCTAACACAGGAATGTGGTTTGATCTAAGCCAGTGCACTGTATATTTAGGGCTTAATTTTAAACCTAGTTCAAAGAAATGAATACTGAAAAAAATTGCTTTTGGTTACCAAACGAACATGCAAAAAACACAGAGATCATAATGTGATGCTGCAGATGATAGTTTTCCATACTAATTAATGGTTTAAACAAACATCCTGGACACTAAAACCTGTCAGGGATAGATAGAAAGCAGCATGGAACATCAGCCAGAACTTGCTAGGAAAAATGGCAACGTAAATGTTTAAGAGGTGTTGCTGGAATTTTATGTGCTCCAGATTGAAGCTTTGAATAAAAGCCTGTTTTAACTCAAGTGAAAAACTTTTATGCAAAAATGCATTGGCCAACATTCTTAAAAGGATCTGCCATTAAATCAGCATCCAAAACAATATATATTTTTTAAACTGGTTGATAAAATTATGTCATGTTGTATGGAATGACTGATTCTAATTGAGTTAAAGCATGTCTGTTTTATATTCCAAAGAAATCCATCATGACATGTTTGTCGTCAGGTCAACATTTGATGTTTTTTTTTCCATGTGTGGCTCATGAAGGCTTAGTTTGGTTCTGTGGGGTGCCTATTCAGGGTCAGCTACTATGCCTTTTGTTGTTGACAGATAATATATGCTGGCAGTAAAAAAGAAAATCAAAACTACTTAGAAATCTGTAACAAAAAGAAAAAAAAACAGTCATTGAGGTTCATTTCTATTTGTGTTTGGAAATTCTGATTAGACTTTGAATTCAAAGTCTAATCTGACTTTTACACTTCTGATAAATGAAAGACAGGATACCTATCAAGCAGCTAGCCAGTGATCCAGGCCATTTGACCAGCTCTTTTTATGTGTAATTCCAAATATACCAAGTGGGGAAAAAACAAGGCAGTCCCAATGGGATGGAAAACAAGAATCATCTAAAGTTTGTAGTAAATGCTCAGATCTTTGTCATGTTTGGGGATAATTTCCTGACACCACATGAAGAATAATTTACCGAAGGCAAATAAAAAAAAAAAAAAAAAAAGACTAGATAACATGGTTTTGATGAGGGAAACATAAAAGAAAGACAGGATGAATCCTAAGACTATCAGCAAGCTTATCAGTTTTAAGACTAAGGGAATTAGGACGAAGAACATATTCGATTTCATAGGGAACAATGTGTCTGGGACAGAGTTTGTAGGATTTGAGAATGATGAATAGCCAAACTTTATGTCTGGATTAATATTGTGCCACTGGGGACCTTTTACGGTTGGCCAGATGATGATTGTATATGGTAAGGTAATTTCAGCGAAATTGTTGTACCAAGTTTATTTGCATCTGTGGAGGTGATGTTGAACTGAGGTTACTGGGAAGACTGATGGTTAGTAGCTTAGTTAGGGGTTTCACATTATATGGGTTGTGGTGTTTTTCAGATTTAATTTACAATGATGGAAACAAAAGTCAAAATCCTTTTTTGCACCCATAAACTAGGCTAATTAATTAATCCCAGAAAGTATGCCAATAATATGTGCATGCTGTTTTCAGTCAAAGAATATGCAATAATAAAGCATTTAGCGATAGGACATTGGTCAAGCGGCATGCTCACTGTTCAGTGCGGCAAGTATAAAGCTAGCTTCAGAGTCAACCTGCAGACCGCTTGGGAAGAACTGATAATCAGATAGTGTGGGGGGAGTTTTCCTCTACAATAGAGAGCAGAGTGGTTACAAAATAAATTACAATTTGAAGCAACATAGCAGAGGGATTTAAGCAAGAAATGTCATTAACCAATGGCAGTGTAAATATGCAAAACAAAATATAACTTGCTGGGAATCAAACAAAGTCTGCAATGTATTATATTCTATTAATTGTGCTCCTATTATTGTCCTACTTTTCTCCAATTTTGTATTAATTGTTGTTATTTCAACTTTTAGTTTAATATTTTTCTCTTCGTAGTAGCTATATCTGGCCTGTCGTTCTGTTTAGTTGTGACAACATCTAAACAGAAGGGGGGAGGATTGGCTGAGCTACAGCTGTCAACAACTTTATCTTATAGATGATACAGCTGGCCCTGTCTCTCTAACCATATTTCTCTCCTAGACATAGCTATTGCCTGACATTTTACTCAGAGTAATTGTAGGTGTTCTCTTTTATCCTCTTGACTGAAAAACTGGCTCACAGACTGGCTGCCTGGCTGTGTTTCTTTCCTGGGCACAGCCAATTATGGAGCTCGTTCACCGTTACCCTCTTTAACATAGCAAGTATTCCTGGATCAGTGCTTCTGTGTTCTTATTGTGTGTGTATGCTCTGTCTTCTCAAACCCCCAGTTGGTTCTGGAAGATGGCTATTCATACTGAGCCTGGTTCCGTCACGCCACGGTCTATGTGGCTTTGTATTTCGATTCCCCTTTGTTGAATTGGGCTGCCAGGTTAAAGCCTTTGGTCAGCTTGGCCTCGTCTGTCCATCATCCTACAACACACACACCTCCACCAGCCATAAAACCATAATAATGGATTTGTAATGATGTGTTGCACTGAGAAGGGAGATGTGGATGGAGGGGGAAAGTGGTGTAAGGGGACTGTGTTTGACTGGTTTTCCAAATATAATTCAATTCAATTAAATCAAATTTTATTTATATAGCGCCAATTCAAGAAACATGTCATCTCAAGGCACTTTACAAAGTCAAATTCAATCATATTATACAGATTGGGTCAGATTATACTGATTGGTCAAAAATGTCCTATGTGAGGGAACCCAGTTGATTGCATCAAAGTCCCGACAAGCAGCATTCACTCCTGGAGAAGCGCAAAGCCACAGGGACAGTCGTCTGCATTGTACATGGCTTTGCTGCAATCCCTCATACTAAGCAAGCATGAAGCGACAGTGGAAAGAAAAACTCCCCATTAACGGGAAGGAAAACCTCCGGCAGAACCGGGCTCAGTATGAACGGTCATCTGCCTCGACCGACTGGGGGTTAGAGAAGACAGAACAGAGACACAACAAGACAGACAAACAAGCACAGAAGCACACATTAATCCTGTAATGTGTTCTACATTAGATGGTAATAGCGGATGATCTGTCTTCCTTGGATGGTGTCACAGCTAATAGAACGCCAGACCAGGTGTACCTACTATGAAGAAAAAAAAGAGAGAGAACAAAAAGTTAAAAGCTGAGATGACAATAGTCATTTCAATGCAATGCAAGGCAAAACTGGAGAACAGTAGACTGGAGAATAGTAGAACTCAGTAGAGTGAGAAAAATAGGCCCTGATGTCCTCCAGTAGTCTAAGCCTATAGCAGCATAACTATAGAGGTAGCTCAGGGTAAGATGACCCACTCTAACTATAAGCTTTGTCAAAAAGGAAAGTTTTAAGACCAATCTTAAAAGTAGATAGGGTGTCTGCCTCACGGACCAAAACTGGGAGTTGGTTCCACAGGAGAGGAGCCTGATAGCTAAAGGATCTGCCTCCCATTCTACTTTTAGAGACTCTAGGAACCACCAGCAGACCTGCAGTCTGAGAGTGAAGTGCTCTGTTAGGAACATACGGGGTAATCAGAGCTCTGATATATGATGGAGCTTGATTATTAAGGGCTTTATAAGTTAGAAGAAGAATTCCATTATCTGAGGCTATGGGAATATCATTAGTGACCTTCACCAGAGCTGTTTCAGTGCTATGATGAGCTCTGAAGCCTGACTGAAGCTCCTCAAGTTGGTCATTACTTTGTAAATGTTCACAAAGTTGATTAGCAACTACTTTCTCAAGAATTTTAGATAAGAAAAGAAGATTAGATATGGGTCTGTAATTTACTAAGTAGGATTCCTCTTGGTGTGTAGAGCGCCATTTTCTCTCCAATTTTCTAACACTGTGCTTCAAGGAACGCAGCTCTGAATTAAATCAGAGAGCCTGCTTCCTGTGAATAATCGACTTCTTTTTCAAGGGAGCTACATTGTCTAATGCAGAACGCAATGACGAAGTCATACCGTTTACAAAGACATCTATTTGTGAATGGGAAGAAACAACATTGCTGCTATCTGCAGGGTATTTCTGCAATACTGAAGACATTAAAAGGATAAAGACTCCTTAAAGTTTGATGCAGCATTGTCCGATCAAGATCTACTATAATGGAACCATCTTTTGGGGGTGGAGAACTCAGTTAGATTAAACTCAAATGTTATAAAAAAATTATCAGATAGGACAAGGTTGTGAGGAAATACTGTTAATTCTTCACAATCAATGCCATATGTCAGCACAAGGTCTAAAGTATGGAGCCGGTTTATGCACAGTTTGAGCAAAACCAATTGAATCTAGAGTAGTTTTAAAGGCTACACTAAGGTTATCACATTCTGTGTCAACATGAATGTTAAAATACCCCACTATAATAACCTTGTCAGTGTTTGATTGTATGTAATCAGAGTGAAGTCATGTAAGTAGAGCCGCATATCATTAACGAACCCAACACTTTTACTGAGGAGGAACATTTCACCTGACAAAGCATCAAGCTGACATTTTTTTAAATGAAATGATTGGAGAATTTACATATGTAGCAATATGAACTACATGAAATTGTTTACAGTGATGTCATAGCACCTTTAAACAAGAACTATTACTTTGAACTTTGCGGGTAGAAGAAATTCACCCTTTTGCCATCAGTCCTCCCCTTCCCATGATTCTTGTAGCATCCTTTCTTGTTTAACATCCTTGTAGCACACTGGCAACCTTCTTTCTTTCTGCCACTTCCCTTTGACCTCTCATGTGGCTCAATTACTGACTGTGATGTGTTCCAAACACAACACAATCAAAGCAAGCTCATGTGGACACAATGAAAACAAGCCATTTTCTCATTGTCTCTCTCCGTGCTTTTTTTCTGTCTCACTGTTAAAACAATTTTTCTGTCTGTTTATTTTACCCAGTGACACCCGACTTCTGCATTTCCTCAAGGCCACTTTAAACTTGTTGAATTAGAATAACTTAATCTGCTCTTTAACACTGCTTATTTAATACAAATGTATCCAATGTGTGTCCCGAGACATCAAGGCCTTCTCAGTTTGCAGACATTTTCTTCACTTTAGCTCACTGTGCTCATGGGGGTGGGGTGGGAAGGGTTGGTGGGTGGGTTGGTGGGTGGGTGGGGGGGGGGGGGGGGGGGTAGGTGTACTCAGGCTTATGCATCGGAGAAACAGTTAGGACAATAGTACATTTGCACATGAGTGTGTTGAAGCCAAACATGTGAAGGAGGTTTCATCGAGTGTTAATGATCCACGAGTCCCCGGATACTGTTAACTTACTCATTCTGCTCTCAGAGGGTAAAAGGACTCAGCAGTTGCTGTGGTTACACAAATGTTTCCTTTTCACACATAACTGATGAATAGGCTACTACAAAAGTATTTACAGGAGTGCTGAATACAAAGATGGGATATGGTGTCCCTGTTTTCATACTTTACAGTCAGTGATTAGAGATGACAAGTTACATCAACGCAGCATCTCCAGACCTTCTGCATTACATTAACGCACAGTCTACCTTGTATATAGCTGTAGATTCTGTGTATATATATATATTTTATTTTGTCTGCACCAAGTCAAATTCCTTGTAAGTGCAAACCTACTTGGCAATAAACTTGATTCTGATTCTGATGACCGATATACTGAATCAAACTGTAGAACAAAACTGAGAAAGAGTTGTCTGTTCTAATAATAGGCATTTAAAATGTTCATGTGTCTTCATAATTGTAGAAACACAAGAGACACACATGCAAGCGTACAGAGAGAGAATCTTTCCAATGGAAGTATAATGTATTGCAGGCTTACAACATTTACCATTCATGATACACATCTTACCTATTCTTTTGCTTGGTTTAATATTTAGATTATCACTGTTATGGAAATCTGATCTAATAAATTATTTTATTTTATAGGTTTTAAAAGCTTGTAGGTTGAACAGTTACTCTCTGAATGGAAAAAAGCTTAGACATGTTTATTTGTTTACAATCATTCAAACAGAATTCAAGGATGTCAGCACATCACTATTGAGTTTTGTTCACAACGACATGTGAACCAATCACGGATGGTTTCATGCCTCTACAACCAATTTGTAGGAACTATAACAATTTAGTTTGTTTTTTGGTGAGAAGTCGATTTTTAAGATCTGACCGCTCCCCTTCATCATGCACAAAAAAACATAACTTTAGATCCTCCATCCCTTCTGATCAAACAAACCAAATTTCAAGCTAATTGATCAAAATATCCAGGAGGAGTTTGATCAAATAGATAGAATTTTTTCTAGAAACAGCAAAAACGGGGTTTAATCTAAGGTGGCATACTTCCTGTTTGTTTAAAATCATGTGAAAAGAGAGTTTTAAGTCGGTCTTGGAAAATTCTACAAGTATGCTGGATTTCATACTTCTTTGAAAAAGTAAGCTAAATGCGGAAGACGCTTAGTTGCTCAGTCCTAATAAAAAATTCTTCTTCTTTTAATCCTATCCTTAATTCAAAAAGAGGTTACAATGAATTGAAAAAGTTGTCCCTGTTCAAAGGCATCCATCAGGAAACTGGTCAGGCCCCCAGCAACACTAAAGCAGCAGCAGCAGAAATTTCTGGGAAGAACCGTTCTCTTTTACATGTGACAATGAACTTCCACATTCTTTAAATTTCTCAACAAAGAATCAGAATCATCCTAATGTTTTGGACACTGACTGTGTGCACATTCATAGTAAGGGCACTGTCACGTTTTGATGAAGTGCAGAACAGAGCTGGGAAGCAGCATGGTGAAGTGATGATATTTTAATGATGATATTAACATGTACAAAGTCCAAATTAGTACAGAGCAGGGAATCAAATACTGGTGAGCACAACAGAGGAACAGGGATGAGTCACAACAGAGGATCTGACCATTAGTGAAGGGAGACAGGTGGTTTTAAAAAGAAGGGAAGGACAAAGGCGAAATCAGAAGCACAGGTGAAGAAAATGAACCAATAATTAACGTTGTAGGAAGTGGAATCTGAGAAAGTGAAGGAAAGATGGCAGGGCAGACAGAAATCTAACAGAAACAGGACACCGGGAACCAATAAATAGATGAAACACTAGAATTAACGACTGAAGGAATAATTTTAATGAGCAGAGTCCAACACAAAACCAAGGATCGTGACCGGCAATTTATCAGATAGTTCACAAATCTGCCAGCTAAATGGTTAACAAACAGTTTCTTCACCAATATGTTTGTAAAGGTGGTTTAATAACATGTTTTAAAGTTTTAAAATTTTAAAATTAGGCTTCCATGGAGCCCCCCCCCCCCAAGAAAAAATCTGTTCAATTTAGGGCAGCAATAAATGATTGTCGAAAAATCAGTTATTTAAGTTGGACCTTAGTAACTTTCGAGGAGTCAAATTCGTTTTTCTTAATAATCCTAAGTGTTATGATTCTGGCTGTCTATCTGCTCCGTCCCTCTCCTGCTGCATCTGCTAACTGATGTCCTAAATGTCTGCGTTAGCCCTTGTCTGCCTGCCAAATTACCAACCTGGTTCTTGTTCTTTGGATTCCCTCGTCTTACCCTTTTTGGATACCTCATTTGGCTTCATAGTATCCTGGATTACGACCTGCCTGGACTGTCTCACGACCAAGACCCTTGCCAAACTCCTGGAATATTTCTGCTATCACGCGACAGATCCTACCCAGAGCTGCCACAGTGCACTGCCCAGATTGGCAGAACCAGAACATGCCTAGAGTCGACTGTGTTCGCCTGAAGCAGTTTTTAAATAAACCTATTAAAGGCAAGCACCATGCCTGGCTTGAATATCGGGTTTTCAGCCTTGCAGCGCAATTGCATTCAAAATAGGTTTTATTTCACATACTTTAAAAGACTCAGATAAAAATACTTAGTTATTTGTCATTCACAATGCCAGAAGCTTCAGAAATCATTTTCTATATCTTCTTCAGACTCAACAACATCATGACTCCAGTGTCTAGTGTTGGAACTGGCTCATACGCATGCATGCCTAATAGCCATCCGTTGTCAATGGGGTTCAGACACATGGTTTATAGAAGGACCCAGTCCCCGTTCTACAGGTAAGCATGGAGCGAATGCTGTGCAGCTGCACCCTTGGTCAGAGATAGAGTCTCTGGTTTGATAACTCCTACTACCACCCTCCTTAAGATCATGTTGTACCGAATTTCACCAAATGTAATATCTGGTCCATGGTAAATGTACTGGAAAATCCAGTACCAGCTTGAATCAGTGCCTCCTTGATGGTTTCTGTGTCACGAAATCATGTCAGTGTATCCATCTACACCTCCTGCACAAAAACCTGAAAAAAATTAAGGTTTGAGTCAAGGAAAATGTGAAACAGAAATCAAATTATATATATATATATATATATATATATATATATATATATATATATATATATATATATATATATATATATATATATACACACACACACACACATTTTCTAACACGTCTATCCCTTGTGGGGTCGAGAGGGGTGCTGGTGCCTATCTCCAGCTGTCAATAGACAGGTTGCCAGTCTATTGCAAGGCAACACACTGCAAAAAAATTAGTAATATTAGTGTATCTGTCCTTGATTTGAGCAGGTAAATAAGATGATCTGCCGTTTTTGCAGCGCACAGAGACAAACAGGACAAACAAGCATTCTCACACATACTCACTTTTTAGAGAGGCCAGTTAACAGTATTGTTTTTGGACTGTGGGAGGAAGCCAGAGTACTCAGAGAGAACCCACGCATGCACAGGGAGAACATGCAAACTCTATGCAGAAAGACCAAGGGCAGGACTTGAACCCAGTGTGAGTGGTGTTCTTCTGGAGTACACTGTCATCTCCACAGTCTTGAGAAGCTTAAGCTCCAGGTGGTTCTGATTGCATCAGTGGACCAGCCGAACCACTTCTTGTCTATATGAAGACTCATCCCTGTCGTAACAGACGTAAGGAGTTCAAACTTAAGGAGTTTCACATTGAGGAGTGGGGATAGATAACCTGACCCTTGCCAAACGGATGTCGCTCCGCCTAGCTCCACTCACATCCATCTGGGACCTCTCCATAGGAATTGCCTTTATTGAAGGCTTTATTGGATAAGCCACTTGTCTGTCATCTTTATTGACGTGCTATTTCAACCACTCACACCGAAGCTAACCCGTGACGCTGTGAGAGCGACGCATGAAAAAACAAAACTTTTTTTTTTAAATGTGTTTGCGGCTCTAGTGGCACGCATTTTATTGACAGTGAGCTGACAGGAAGAGGGGGGAAGACAGGCGGCAAAGCGCCGCGGGTCGGAGTCGATCCCGGGCCGACCGCGTCGAGGACTAAAGGCCTCCTAATATGGTTCACGCTAACCGCTCCGCCCCGGAAAACAAAACTTGCCAAATCCGGTCGGGAGAAGGGCGAAAACATCGTTTCCTCCAACAAAAGCCTTCAGAGGCGTTCTCTGATGTTCTTTTAATTAAACAATATTAGGTAGATTGGACAACACGGAAGAAATAGCAGCATCAATGCTAACGCTTGCTTCCTCAATGCGAGCCGCCATTGCTATCTAAATCAAAACAGTCTCACGTCACGGTCACTTCTCCACTACTTCACATCTATAAAACTCCAGCCCTGTGTCCTGATTTGCTAGACAATAAAATTGGTTGAAGAAATCACTCTCTATGGGAGATGTCCCAGATGTATGTGAGTGAAGCTAGGCGGAGCGACATCCGTCTGGCTAGGGTCAGGTTAGGGGATAGAAGCTACCCCTGGGCTTCTAAAGGAAAGAGTTGAAAGACAAATGCCTTTTATTTTCCAAAGAAAACTTCCAGATCTTTTAAATGACATAATCATTTAAAATCTTGGAGAATATTTTGTTATAGCCTGATTGGGCCACAATTATGAGTTGTATGTTTGGGACAGAAATACAACCCATCACCAAAATAAACAGCATGTCTACTCTAAAACATGGACATGATAACATCATGCTCTGAAGTTACTTCTCTACAGATATAACTTGTGTTTTGTTCATGTAAATTAAATTCTAAACTGTTCAATAGCTACTAGTTTTTACTTTGCATCTTCCGGTGACTTATTGGATCCAAAAATTTATCTGAAAGTATCCAGGGCAAAAACAGAGATAAAATAGACTAACACATCCATTATCCTAAATATAAATATGGCAACATGAAGACTGAGATGAGTTAATGAAGAAACTCATAATCTCAGTCTGTTTTTAGGCTGTGGTTGCACAAATTGTCACAATGTCAATGGTTTATAATTTAAAGTTCCTGTGGATTTCACTTGACTATATGGGGATGTTTTTTCCTCCATGTTGCTGCAGAAATGGTTTGCATAAGAGACCTGCGTTCACTGCTCTCTTATTGTTGACCTTCCACACAGTTTCATCGATCTGTCCAAACATGATTTATGGAACTAAAGGATGTTTTCACTTCCAGCACCTGAATTAGATGAACACTCCAAATGTAAAAAAAAAAAAAATTCTAGTTCTCTCCCAAGAAAATGAACCGTCAATTTTTTACTCATTAAATCTCACAGCTGTACCTACATTTCATTCCCTGGTGCATCTTTTGTTTCACAGTGCTTTTGTTTTCAACAGCCTGATATTTCTCTTCGTGTGCTTCTCTGTAAAGATCTATCTCTTTCATTTCTGCCTCCTTCTTGTCCCTCTTCACCTCCTGCAGAGCTTCCATATCTGTTTCACTAAGGCCCTCCACCTCCCTCCCTGCTCACCCACTGCCAGCTCTCCGCTCCTCTCCAACAACACCATTATATCATGATAATGTACATTGAACATTTCACATTGTTCGACAGCAGGGCTTGAATTGTGTAATGGTGAGACAGACTACCTTTTGTCTTGTAAAATTACTACCAGCTTGTTTCCAGCACTCCGGCCAGGTCTGTATTTGGGTGATAAACAATGCAGTCTCCTATTTTTTTTTAGATTCCCAGAATCCCATTTAGTTTGAGTCTGTTTGTACTCCTCAAATGAACCATTAATCAATATTTGAGCGTTTCTCAAAGAGGGATATCTTTCTCACATGTTTCTTCAAGTGGAAATATTGTTATATTGTGCTTTTGTTGTTCTTGTTCTAGCCTTTGTGTCTTTGTCAGTTGTAGATTAAGTTTTTTACGAGAGAGAATCTGTTTTTATTTTGGCCCTTTGTGTAAGGCTAACAAAGTACCTTTTGACATTTATCACTGTTTTTCAATATATTTAACTTAAACCCCAGACCCCACCACCATTAAAACCTATAATGTATAAGATATTTTTGGCCACTGAATAGAGTGCCAACAGTTGCTGCAATAGTTTTGTAAAAAAAAAAAAAAAATATATATATATAAAATAACAAAAAAACACTGTTGTCTCAGACACTGGCCCTGAGGGAAACTCAACTGCCAAATTGCTTCCTGCAATCAAGATAGTGAGAAAAATTCCCATGGGACCAGTAATTCAGAGAATACGAAGACTTGTGTCGGGATTTGACAGGTATTAAGAAAGACAGTTATTTGGAAAGCTGGGTTTAATTTCACTTGCTATATCCAGACCTGCTGGACCAATAGAAACCAAGAACTCTCTTAATGTCTGACAACATCCAACTAACTTTATTACAACGTCTTTAAAACAAACACAGAGGCCAAAGTGTGATACAGATAAAACCAATTTCATAGAACAACTAAAAGTTTAAGTAAATGACCATAAAACAACACAGAATCAAAAGAAAACAAACAATAAATGTACTCTTAAAAGAGTTTTTAAAATGGCCAGGATGATGTCTGCCTTATGTACAGTGGCAGATCATTTCATTGTTTAGGACAGAGAAGACCCAGTCCCCTCTGTGCTTGCGCTTGGTTCTTGGTACTGACAAGATCAAAAGTTCAGGTGACCTAATGGTGCTTTCACACCGAACACAAATGAGGCGATTGGATCAGCTGATTTACATGTTATCCCTGTGTAGAGGCTTGTTCAGGAGAGAAGCAATGTGAAGGACGCGTTTCTAGCAATGCAAATGGAGCGATTGGGACGAATAGAGTGAAGCAAAATCTATGATGACAGGAGTTCAAAAATCAACTTGCATTGCGTCAACAAATCAAGGACTGGATGTGGTTGTCAAAATGGAGGATAGAAAAATGTATGTTGACATAGGATGAAATGAGGAATGCTCTTTAGAGGTTTGTGGGCAGCTTTGACAAAAGATGTTTTAACTGGGCCCTTAAACAGACTGTTAATCTTCATTAGTCCTCCTCTTGTAGCTCCAGAGCTCTCTTTTCCCGGCCTCTTGCTCTGCTCTCCCACAGTGCTCTAGAGTGCCTCCTTGCCTTACCTCTGTTGTAAGGATGATCCATCCCCAAAACAGGATAACAATTTCCAGTCCTGGACAGATGGAAGTACCGCAGAAACGACCGTGGTCGGCTGTAGCTCCTGAACTCCCCAAATGGAAGCATCTCTGGAAGATCTGCAGGACCCAGGAACTCCGGCGCCATTGTTCAGCTTTCCACATTAGATAGAGCACTGTGACTCGCTCGGTAAAATCCCGATCCACCATGTTGAGTTGAACAGACAACAGGCAAGCGCATGGAAGGTCCTCCTATTTGATGACACGGTGAAGCGATTGAGGCGATTGAAGCAAATGGAGTGTTGTCCCTGTTGGCCACACAAATTGCTGGCAAAATGTAAAGTAAGCGACAGCACCCAAATCAGGTGAAATTTTTGCTGGAATTGAGTTCAGTGGATGCACTATAAGAGAACAAGGTTGCCATTTGAATAATTTAAAACAAATAAAAGACTCTTAAATGGATCAGAAAATGACTGGGCTCAAAGGTCACAAATAGGGATGGACACGGAAATCGGTATCAAAACGGCCCCGGCGGCCACACTGGCCGGTCTTTACGGACTGACAAGCTTCAGCCTTATTGGTCCTCTAAACGGTATTAGGCACCATGGACTTCTGAACCACAGACTGTGCTCATACTCTCAGTTGCGCAGACCCCGCACATGTTTGTTGGGCTTAAAGTCGTATTCAACTTTTCAGGGACACTCAAACAACATTTTCTTACCAATCCCCTCCTCCTTAAGATTTACACCCGCAGAGGGGACTTTTTGGGGGGGGGGGGGCTAACATTAAGCTCTCACTTGTTCACCTTGCTATCTCATCCAACAACGCTTGCTGATAAAGGTTTAATGGCAGAGTGAACAGAAATGTCCAAAGTTTGGCTTTGCTTTTCAAAAATAGTTAGCAACAATGCACGCTGCCAGTACTGCAATAACAGCTTTGCTTGCAAAGGCAGGAACACACCTAATTTGACAAAACACCTCACGAAAGAGCACCACATACAAACAGAAAGATTATACAACGTACTCTTTATTTAAGTATATTTTCAAAGTCTTGTCAGTCATCGTTTTTTTTTCTTTCTTTTATTTAATAAAAGAAAGTATCGATAAGGGCATTAGTGAAGTACCGGGTCGATAAGGAGTATTGTTAAAAGTAGTAGTAGCTATAAATCTTTAACGATACCCATGGACTATTGTCTCCAAGTGCTTTTTCACAATCATGGGCTTTACCGTGGCCAGTTGCCGGAGCTGAAAGAAGCTGGATTTGACGACAACTTTGAATGTGCTTCCGAAAACCCATCATTTGTCATTTGATAACTGGCAAAATTATCAGACAGCATGGGATTAATTTCCACTGTTATGCTGATGACACTCAGCTATATCTATCCATAAATCCTGAATCCATAAATCCATGAATCCAATCAATCACTTTGACTAAAGTAATGACTTGATGATATTAAAACCTGGATGACTTAAAATTTCCTGCTTTTAAATTCTGACAAGACAGAAGTTGTCATCTTTGGACCAGCGTTCTCAAAAATAAACTTCTTAAACAATCACTTAATCTGGATGGCATTAAATTGGCCTCTGGTAATAAAGTAAACAACCTTGGTGTTATTTTTGACCAGGACATGTCATTTAAATCCCATATTAAACAGGTTTCCAGGGTTTTGTTTTTTCACCTCCAGAATATTACTAAAATTAGAAATATTTTGTCCAGCAGTGATGCTGAAAAACTAGTCCATATATTTGTTACTTCAAGGTTCCTCTTCTGTGGAATGAACTCCCAGTTTCGGTCCGTGAGGCAGACACCGTGTCTACTTTTAAGACTAGGCTTAAAACTTTCCTTTTTGGCAAAGCTTATAGGTAGAGTGGCTTAGATTACCCTGAGTTATCTCTGTAGTTATGCTGCTATAGGCTTCTGGGGGACATCAGGGTCTATTTTTCTCACTCTGCTGTGTTCTCCTACTGTTCTCCAATGTGCATTATTTATTGTGATTTCAACTTTTAACTTTATGTTCTCGCTGTCTTTTCATAGTAGGTATACCTGGTGTGACATTCTGTTAGCTGTGACATCATCCAGGGGAGACAGATCATCTGCTATTACCAGTCTGGTTCTGATGGAGCTTTTTCTACCCCATTAAAGGGGAGTTTTCCTCTCCACTGTCGCTTCATGCATGCTCAGTATGAAGGATTGCTGCAAAGCCATTGACTATGCAGACGACTGTCCACTGTGGCTCTACGTTCTTTCATGAGGAGTGAATGCTGCTTATCAAGACTTGATGTAATCTACCGAGTTTCCTTAGATAGGAAAGTTTCTTAGCAATCTGTATGATTTGATTTAATTTGACTTTGTAAAGTGCCTTGAGATGATATGTGTTGAGAATTGGCGCTATATAAGTAAAGATTTAATTGAATTGAACATTTGTCCATCTTCATGGTATGTTTCAGCATCATATATGTTTGTTTCCCATTGTAATGAAAAAATACCAGGGATTAATTTTTAACATGTTGTGAATACTGTTTATTAAGCTAAGTTCTGCAACAGCTTTTTAGTGAAAGCTGCAGTGTTTTACCAACTGATCTTTGCTGTGGTGGGAAAGGGATGGTTGGACTGCAGCATTGGGATATTCAAAACAATGCACACAGGCACACAATGCCTTATGTTAAATATGAACAGGATGTGTTTTTGTGTCCAAGTGTGCTTAGTGCACCCTTCCAGTAAATCTGAACAGAGAACCTATTCAGTTTGTAGTTCTAGTGTGAACTTCTAAATGGAGATAGGGGGTTTGCGGTGTGTCACGTTGCTTGATCAAATGAGGAACATGTTGGCTGCAAATTGTGTGTGTGTGTGTGTGTGTGTGTGTGTGTGTGTGTGTGTGTGTGTGTGTGTGTGTGTGTGGTATACAACCACCGTGGCAACATCTGGATACACATAGTTTAATGCTCCTTTAACACAGAAAAAGACAGCATTGTTGTAAGGCAATTACCGTGACACACACAAACATCCGAATGGAGAGCATGCGTGTGCATGTCTATGTGCTTTATTTGCCACCATCCATGTATTCATGTGTGCACGCTTATTTGGACAGGTTAGTGCAAAAGTATGCATAATTTCACATGTATATCACCCATAATATAGTTAATCGCTGTGAAGAAATGCTGGACAGTTTCCATTAAATTCTGTTAATGTGGTGCTTCACAACATTGAATGTGTGGCCTAGTTTAATGAAGCAACAAAAAAAAATGAAGATTTGAAAACACAGGCCACCTCTGCAGTTTTCATTAACCACCACGAAGGGGTGTGTTGGCAAAAGCATCTATAAACTGCTTTGCTAAAGTTTGTCTGAAAGCATCTGGGTTTACATTGTACCTGTCGTCTTGACAACAGTCACCCAGGGTCGGCTCATGACATCATTTCTGGGTTTAATTACGCAGCTGGGGAAAATCCCCTACTCTTAGTCCCAAAGAGGCAGACCATCACTCTGCTATCCAAAAAGTGCTCCTTCTAGGAAACACAGTGTGTTTGGGAGAAACATGTGCAACAAACACACTTGCATCAACACTTAATGAAAACGTGTGTGATGATGCTACCGAAAGCATCCAGAAGTAAAGTTCAAACTATCTGATTACATATCAGGCTCCCATGTAAATAAAAGCTTGTTTATTACTGCAAATGCTAGCGAGGATACATACACCCACTAACATTCGACCCAACAGGAAACACATAAACATACAAATGCATCCAGCAGCTGGGAGCCCAGAGAGCCAGATAATGAAAGTGTCCTGTTTCTTAGAAAGTAGCAGACTCCTGCAGCTCCGAGAGCTGTTCATGGGGTTTAAACAGACGAGTGTCATGATGCAATCCTATAGGTTTGTTTCTCTCCTTTAGTAGTTTGATTAACAGTACCTGTTCCTACTAATTAAGTCAAAGCAAAAAACAATTTATTCTGAATTCATTTTTTCATTTGTATCTAAGTTAAACCCACTGTGCTACATCACATTTTTCATATCAACATTTCTATGCTTTTCCAGACTTAGGTTTCCAGAGTTCTACAGTCTTTTAAGATATAAATATAAATGGCTACAACACATTTATGATCAATATTTCTACTGAGATTGGATTTTAACCAGCACCAGCTGTGAAAAAACATCAAAAACAAAAAGGAAGGATGCATACATGGATGGATGGATGGATGGAGTTTTTAAATGGGCCTAAGATAGGGAATAAAGTCATACAAATTTACATACTGTTTTAATTTTTATACTTATTCAAAGCACCAAGTTTTTCTATGTTTTTCCAGACTGTGTGGGGACCCTGAAATAAACTGAATGACTGGAAATGATATAATTAGTTGTATAATACCTCTTTCTTTGAAGCAGTGAAAACAACACTGAATAGTCAGGCTGTTCTTAATATGCTACACTTCATGAACATGATGCAGATGAAGATTTATTATTCAAAGATTGCATGAAAATTATTAGGAAATGTAGTGTCAGGACTGAGCCAAGTGAAATACACAAAGAACAAAGAGGAACATAATTTTATTGGCCTCTCAATAACTGAAATTAATGACTCAACTATCAGCACATCCAGATCATTTACAGGTTTATCCATGTGAGGGTGTGGGTCCAAATTTATCTGCCAAATTGACTTTGTCAGGATCACCCAGTGACTAAAATGAAGGTTTACCAACTGTGTCTGTTGGAACATGAGCCAGAGCAAACACCACAGTGACGCGTAATCAATCAAGGCGTGACACTATCGGGGTGTGGTACCTTAATCCCATGTTTTAATTTTCAGTGAGTAACAGCATATGTGTGAGAGAAAATGTCTGTCTCAATCAGAGAGCATTTGATTAAGGGGAAGAGAGCTGGCGGGATGTGGGAACGGGATGATGACTAGGTGAATGAGAAATTGGAAGCAGACGAGAGACAAAGAGGGACTCATTGAGAAGTGAGCGAGTCTAGGAAGAAAACAAACCAAACAAATCTGACAGTGAAAAGACTTCAAAAAGTTCTCCAGTAATCAAACAAGCAAGATGTTTTAGAAAGCTTCAGACAAAGGATGTTGTTACCTCTAGATTAGGTCATCTAAATAGTTTCGTCATTTTTACCTGTGTCCAAAAGCTTCAACCAAAGAGTGTTGTCTGCATACTAAAGTTGCAGTTTTATCCAGTCCAGAGTCAGGATAAACTGTAAAACTTCCAAGAAGTAGCAGTTTTTCATCTTAGGTGAATAAAATAAATGTTGCTCTTTATAAGAATATCTGATCCCAAGTTTCAGCTTGGCGTCCCGATCATGGCGTTTTTCAGTGATCCGTATTGAACTAACTGACTGCACCCAAACACCTTTTGTTCTCCAGGTTTTGCATGAGTCCCACAGTAAAAGTGTTATGCCCAGTGTTGCTAACACTATATGTCAGCAGTTTGGAACTACTTTAAAACAGGAAAAAAAGCAGTAGAGCTGCTTCCTGGAAAATTAGCAGTTCAGGTGTTTCTTGAGGCAGTACTGAAAAAGCTAGTTCTTGCAGCATATCTGACGGTGTGTAAAGTCAGGCAGGATACATTGCAGGAAACTATAGAGGTTTCTTACAGTCAGAGATATCAACGTTGGGATTACATAATGGACAGATGTACCTCTCTGATCCATCACTTTTTGGTGGAAAGAAAGGGGCTTTGTTGCTTTTATAATACTTCCCCTCCTCTAAACCACATAGCCACACAGTGCAACTGAACTGACAACTCAAAAGTTTGTCATTATTTCTAGGGGGTCATATTTTGATGGGACTGCCTTTGCTTTTGCACAGACATTAGGAGCTCAAAAGTTTGATTGAGGTCAATGCTTAGTCTTATGCCACATTGGGAAGATTCCCCACTGATTAAACATGGGGTGTCAAACTGTAGCTGGGTATGTGGAAACGGAGGGCCCTTTTTTGTGCTGAGATTACAGGGTCTTTCAACAAGACAAAAGTGCAGTCCACAATGCCCGTCTGACAAAAGACTTACATGAGAAGAGTGCCTCTCTTCTGGTTCATCCTGCATGTTCTCCCTGGAAACGCTTGGGGATAGATGGGAAGAAAGGTACAAAAAAAATGGATGCCAATTTCAAACTGTGGATAAGCCGAAAAGTACAGGGAATTACTTTTGGTAACGGTATTGTATATCTCACAATTAGTATTCAAATGTGCGGCTGACTGTAGATATTGGACTGGAAGTAGGTATTGTCATATATTTAAAGGATATTATTATTATGTTTACAACAATGTTTTAAAATGAAATCTTTCATGATAGCCTTACACGGAGGCAACTCGTTGAAACACAGCACACTGTCAAGTTTCTCCAATGGCTCCAGACATGCTTTGAAAGCAGTCATTAACCGTTTCTGTCATCCAGAAACGTGCATGTTGAATGCTGTCACCCCTCTCCATTCCATGATGCCATTCTTCTTCAAGTGGGCCAGTGGCTTTGGCTAACGGCTCCCATGAGATCACTTCAAAGCACGCTGAAACCTCCTGAAAACACTCTGTTGATGGAGACCGGGTCAGAGCGGCACACATACAAAACATTCACACGTCCATGGATGCATGCACAGGCGCTCACATTCACACACCCAGACTACAGAGAGCCGTCTGTCCGTGTAGCCGGCTTACATCACCTTTTTATGAAGTGCACCCTGTTTCACACTGGCAAGGGCCTTGTTTGGATTGAGGTAAGCTACTGCTTAACTGGGAAGGAAACCTAGGGCTGCGAGCAAGAAAACGTAATCAAGCCTGAGACTTGGGTATTTTGTCTTAGGTAGCTGGGGCTGGAGCAGTGATCACTGGGCTGTAGGCACGACCTCAATAGCTGGAGATGGCAGGTTTAACGGGGATGACAAAAGGCTTGGCATCTCACTGTGAGCTCTTACAGCACACTCAGAGCAAATTCATACAGATGAAATGGGTTTTCAAGTTCATGTTTTTATTTCGCATATCGCTTTGACAATGATATAATAAAAAATTGTGTTTTCACCATATTTATGAGAAAGCTTTCTTAAGAATTGTAGCAAACCTTTCGATTTTCCGTCCACATTTTTGCATCTGGAATGAAACCAGCACCTCATGCAACCTGTCTTTTCAGACAGCTTGAGTTTAAAAACAGTTGTCCTAAACTGAAATTAAAATCAGATTGTATTTCATCATTAATCTCACTTATTTTACACTGCTGCACATAACTCTGGCATGTTTCATTTTTGTCAGAATCCATCTGGGTTAGTTGGTAAAGACACGTTCAAGTGTGAGTTTGAGTGACACCAGCTTGGAAGCCAGAGGAAAGAAAACCGGAGAGAAGAAGCTCAAGACATGTCCAACAAGTACTTGGTCTGTTTTGAATCAATTATTTTCATTTAACTTTTAAGAATCCAAAAACAAAACACACGTTACTTCCAAATTTCATGCAATGTCTTCTCTTATTACACAACTACTGGCAGTGGTCACCACAATACATGATTGCAAAATCAAACAATTGTTAGACTCCTACAGTCAACTGAACACAAAGTAGGTGAAGGGGCAGAAGTAGATATTTTGAAATCCTACATCTGGAAAAACACAAAACTAAAGGATAAAGTGGATTATATTGCTTTTTACGCATTTAGATTCCTTTATGATGTGCATTTTTAGCTTGCCTTCTATGAACTGACTTGTTTCTATTTTAGACAATCAATGCAAAAAAAGAAAGAAAGAAAATAGTCTTGGAACAGCAATTAAACATTGTTTTGTGGAAAATGTATTTGAATCTGAAGCTTTGTTTGCAAATCCACAAATGTTTAGCTGAATTCCTTAGTTAGGAAAATATTAATTCCTGGAGTCACTGCTTTGAGTCATTAATAATTCGCAATGTGCATGTAAATGTGAAGGACCTTTTTAGACAAAGAGGAACCACTGTGTGGGAAAGACAGAAACTGGGTAAACAATCCAAATATGTTTATTGTCCCATTCTTTATTTATGCAAATTAATTTTCTTTTTATTCTGTTTTTAGAGTTAAACAGCCATTGAAGTCCTTACTCCTCAGAGAAATGTTTTCTTTTGGAAGGCTGCTCAGAGACAAATCATCATGAACATGAAAAGGTAAAGTAGGTTAGTCTTTAAGATCTGTAAAAAGAGTGATTAACACATTTCGACTCCTTGATTCAGCCTTTGAAAAGTCGGCTGTAGAGAGAATGAAAGGCTTTGTGGTTTCTGTAAAGAGATCGCATCACATTACAGGTGAGTTGCTGAAAGAAAAATAATTTTGTAACAAAACCCATGAGTCAGCGTTGTTTAAGACTCCAATGTTACTGTTACTTGAAAAGAACTTGAAGGCACAGTACATTAAAATATTTGTTTCATGCTCTTCACTTCATTTAAACAGTTTTGTTTTGGCATTAGAAATGGAATAATAAACTTATATGAGAACACTGGTGGATTCTAAGAATTTCACCAAGCTTTAAGGAGAGCTCTGAGGAGACCGTACCGTTTCACAGTTTTCATTTGCCAGCAGGATGTGCTAGCAAAGATCACGGTCCGTTTACTTGGTAACCATGTGGAATGTGTTTAAGGCAGATTGACACAGTCTACAGCAAAGCTTTTCTGTCAAATAGCTGTCAGATGGATCCATCTGCCTGCTACAGACTTCCTAAATCTGTTAGTCATCTGTACCCTCATGCTGAAAAACATAAAATGTGAAGAGGGACGTCAATAGTAGTTTTACTTGTCGTTTGCATCCCTGTAAAACATTAGTAACACAGTCTCTATTTAAGTTAGATGGGCACGCAAGACTCAACTTTTAATGTTTTTATAAAGTTAGAACACTTCAGACTGGTTTTAACAACTTTGTTAGTCCTGAAATAGGAGAGCAAGAGATGGTTTGAACAAACTTTCCAGTGTCTTTGTTAAGGCTAGATTTTGATGACACCTAACAGGCTTAAGAAATCCAGACAGATAATGGTATCAAATTCACTCTGCTTACCAAACTATAATTTAATATATTTTCTCACACTAAATGTGGACTACATCAAATTTGCTTAAATAAACTTGATTTTTACCTTTCATTTAAGTTGAAAATCAATATGTAGGGACTAGACAAAGTACTATTTTCATCTGAAAATTATCAGTCATAAAAGTGACCAACTGATGAAAAGTGGTAATAGAATTATGTCCACGTTACGATGTATGCTACAACATCCTCCAAAACAAAAAACCAGAACAAAAAAGAAAAAAGGAAATAAACAACTTAGTCATCGGTTAGACTTTAAAGTTGGTTTCTCAGTACATCAAGCACTGCTGAAGCCTTTGCCTCACCAGAAAATCACTTTGAGTCATTGCTTGTCAAAGCAGATAAATATACTTCAGAGAAACTGAGGATAATTGAATTGTCCCACTACTTTACAAATTTATACGCATTTAGCCATGTGGCAGAGGCTAACATCCTTTCACTGCTTCCCAAGAACCTAGCAAGTAAGCTAAATATGCTTGTGTAGAAAAAATGCTGAGTGTTTGAGTCCTGATGGATGATTTGTTTGTTCTACTTAGGTGATGTGTTTCCAATCCATGCCACCTGGTACATGAGCCAATGAACACCAGGGACTACTGTGCCATTTAAAATAGGACAGCATGCCAGTTAAACATTTTCTCCTTGCACTAAATTGCCAGATGTTTTCAGCAAACAGCACTTTGTATACCCTGGTTAATGTTAAATGGCACAATAAAAAGGTAGGCCATCATTTATCGTTTGTTTTTATGTTAGTTTGCAGTCACTTTTAGGCATTTCCAGCCAGCTCCGCGCTGATAAAACCCAGACTATATAACCAGTTTGACACTATGGTAATAAAACCACCATCACCATCCATTAGAAACAACAGCTGGTCTATAATTTCATTATATTCACATGTACTCTACCCCCTCCAGGAGAACATGAGAAGCTAAAGGATGTACTGTACTTTAATATAATTGGTAACACATATCTTGTTGAGAAACAAACCATAAGGATGGCACCTTAAATATTAGGATTTTATTTTGCCAAAGGGCAGATTCCTCAATCTAACTGGACAGCACTGACTTGTGCTTATTAAAATATAATGAAAACGCCAAAAAAGGAAGACTTAATGAAATCATATAAAACACTATTCAAGAGCTGAAATGGTTGTTTATGTGATTAGGATGTAACTGAGCAATCATTCACCAAGTAGCAGAAACATGTTCTATGTAACCTGAACCCATAGTAAAGGAGATAAAGTATTTACCCCTTCATAGATAGATATTTCTTAGTTTTTTTTAACTGTTTTGTCCTGAACAATTGTTTGAGATTTGTTGAGATTGTTTGAGATTAAAGTATTTCTGATTCTGAGATCAACAAACTAATTTAACTATAAGGCAAGTTCTAACCTGTGTAAATAGTAAATGCAGTTTTTAGTTGAGGATATAATTTATCAATGGAAGGAATTTATTCAAACAAACATTTATTTCAGCCATTTTTGAGGGTTTATGAACATCAACAGCCAGATTTCACTTCCATGTCTCATCTATCGGACTAAAGTGTTAAACTGCCTGAGCCACTCCACAAGCTTAGCTATGACCCTCCTGACTGGTCTCATATCCCTACAAGACTTTCTAGTGAAGAACAGATTTCTTGGTTCCATCAGTTATGGCAAATCGTTCACATCCTGGAGAAAATAGCAAGCATAAAAGCCTGACCAAGGTTGACTGTCAGTACAGCGATTTACCCCAGAAAAACGGGATAAACACCTTCTAAAAGGTTTACTCTGCCTTGCCAGTCCAAAGAATATGTTATTTGCAGAGTCTTCAGGATAATTTAGATATTTTCTGGGTATTTGTGGAATGGACCTTAGGGTCCATTTTGGGTTTTCACTTTAGCGCTCTCTCAAGGATGATATTTTTACTTTTATAATGTTGAATCCTGAGCACTGACTTTCACTGGGGCAAGCGAGGCCAGTAGTGCTTCAGATCTTCTGTTTTTTGTTGTTTTTTGTGACTTCTTGAAGTAAATTAGGTAAGTAATTTATTTACTCTTGGTGGTTTATCGCAAAAAAAAATTCACAGTCGCTTGAGGCGGTGTTTGGAGTTTGCGAAAAGAGTTAATGCGCAAAACGGGAGATAAAAACACATTTCCTGAATAAGTTGTGAGGTAGCATGTGACTAACCAGCTCTTTCTGCTGTCATTGTCTTCCTGGATATCTCTATAAACGCTCATAGAACTGCATTTCTTTCTCAACGTCTCCAGACTGCATGTAACATCGCCACTACAAGTTGACATGACAAAACCATTACAACTTGCCTGGTAGCAACACATTCCTGAAAACCTCTCTCCTTTTTTTTTTTTTTTTAGACGTGTGGTCCACGCTTCCTCTTTATTACAGCCGTGCATGACATCAATTTCGGACGAAATTACGCTTTGTGGTGGTTAATTCCTAGTTAATTCGTTCTAAACCAGTGGATGGAAACATGCTTGATTCCCATTTTGTTTTTTTGGGTCATTTTAAAAGTTTGCACAAGATTCACATGGCAATTGGATGGAAACATGGCTACCGTTCCATGTTTTCTCTAATAGTGGAAAGTGGCTCTTATGCTAATTTAGGGCATGATGAAGTGCTTTTTAAGATATTTAATCTGCTTCATATTGTCAGAAAGGTTTTATTTAGCAGAGCTCTTGATTCTGGAGGTCTTGAGATATACGGGCCTGGGTGTTGCTGCCACAAAACCAAACCAAAAAAAGGTTAACTCATGAATTTAGAAAGGGGACAATTATGTTTCCACTTAGGGCCAGATTGCTTTGGATAACTTTTTTTCTCCTAACACATAAAATTATCCTTTATCCTTTTTGGATTTAATCAGATTATCCTTGACTGATATTAGAATTTCATCATAGATCTGAAACATGAAAGTGTAAGAAAAAAACACAACACAGAAAATAGTTGTAATAGGGAAAATACATTTTAAAGCTCCGTATTTCTAAGGAAAAATGTCAAATAACTTAATGTGTTTTATTTATTAACACATACCAAAACAGATTAATCTGTTTCTAGGAACTTTGTAACTAAAGTCCTCTTATATAACACATATTAATGTAATCTCATCCCTAAGCAGTCTTGTGTTTTATCTATCTCCGTTTATTCTCATGTCACCCCCCCCTTGTTTTCTTTCTCTTGCTTTTTTCTATATCAGTAGCTCACTTATCTCCTTATCTATCCCCATCCATTCAAATCTCTGCTTTCACGTTGACCTCTTCTCCTTTTTCTGCTACTTTTCACCATTTTTCTCCTCTCCTACTCCCACATCAGGTCCTCATCTAGGTATGTAAATAACTAATCTTCCTAGGGGGCTGCCTAATTTGTATGGAGCTTTTACCCCCTGCACTGACATTTGCGGCCTCCTACCAGTGACTCGCTCTCACACACACACTGCTTTTTGCTGCCCGAGTCACCCCCCACTATTCCTTCCTCTGAAACTGTGTAAACCAGCTAACACTTTCAAGTCTTCTTTCAGGTCGCAGTTTGTCACTTTCCTCTTTTCCTGTTTACCCCAAACCCTATTTAGCCATTTGTTTCTTTCCAACTTTAATTCCTGACTTTGGTCTTTATGTCTCCCATCTGGTTTGGAAGGAAAACCCCGGGACAAACACTGTTAAACTGCAGATATTGCACAACCTTTGGCTATACAGAGTCGTCCTTTGTACAGCACGTCTTAGTCATTTGCTGCTTTGGAGGTCTAAGATGCTTAAGGAAACCAACTATATCAGAGTCTATCACTGGCAATGCATGTCCTCTGAGATAATGACTCATAAATAGGCTTTTTTTCTTGTTCAATAGTCTTCTGTATATTGTAATCATCCTTAATAACAGGCTCATAGTTTTCTCAGTGAAATGCTAAACACATCAGCGTAGGCAGCGTAAACACATTAGTGTAAAGACAAAAGAGTTGGCAGAAATGTATAACCTACAGCATCTCATTTGTGAGGATAATCATTTTTCAGTACTTCAAGTTGTGTTGATATTCATATAACAATTCTACTAAATTGGAGGCAAAACAGTTCAGTCAGCAATTATCTTTTTAATGTTTACGTTGTCTTTTAAGCATTTGCAGATGTACTGTTTGGATTTAGAGTCAGTTGTGATCATGTGAATTATCTCTCTGCAAAATTATTTGTCTTGATTTATTTTAACAATATTTTCTGAGAAGAAAAACAGACAAATGGTCAATGGCTTGTACTTGTATAGCGCTTTAACTGGTCTTGATGACCTCCAAAGCGCTTCACACTACAGTCTCAGTCATTCACCCATTCACACCCTGACGGTGGTGAGCTATGTTAGTAGCCACAGCTGCCCTGGGGCAGACTGACAGAGGCGAGGCTGCCATGCACCGGCACCACCGGGTCCTCTGACCACCACCAGCAGGCGATGCGGGTGAGGTGTATTGCCCAAGGACACAACAACAGAGACAGTCAGTGCGGGGGATCAAACCAGCAACCCACCAATTGCCAGACAAACTCCCTAACCTCTGTGCCACGTCGTCCACATAATAAATGCAAAAATACATCTCAATCCATTATGACTTGTTTAAAAATCTTTGAGTCCTAGTACAGCTACCAGTCATATTTGATCTTTACGCTACAGGTAAAGGAATTATTATCAATTGCCACTTTACAGCAGCCCAATTCAGAAAATCTTTACTAACCCTTTATTTTGCCATCGGCTAATAATCAAACATTTGCTTATTACTCAAGGAAAGGAACAAAAAAAGGTTATTTTGAAATGTTTTTTTTTTAAATCATGAAGTTCTCAAAATGTTCACTTGACTGATGATGTTGAAAGACAATATGTGTCCAATTTAACAAATCAGCTCATACAAATGTGATAAAAAGGCAGACAGTCATGTTCAAAAAGGGTGTTCCACTAGATTTCCTGAGTATTTTCTGTCTAAACACAAGATTTTATAGATCCACAGCCATTTGACTTATTCATTAAAAATATTATTTTGCTGAATAATTTTTTCGATGTATAAATTGAATGGATGAGGCATCATAATATTTTCTCTGTCACCGTACTACTTTCTCCTTGACACGCGTATAGCTCTGCTCTGCAGCCCCTACGTCATGTTTACCATATGCTGCATATGCTTCTGGGCCTTTGGCCAAACTTCTGTTTTCAGGATTTAGACTGAAATTTGTTTTTTGTTTTTCTGCCAAGAAACACAGTAGTTTGCTGCTTTTTAAATGCAGACACTTATCGTGTCCTCTGGGTGGAACATGGGATTTTCTGTAATGGCATTCCCCCTCGTGGACCCATGATGTTTAAATAAATCTTTTCAATGCTCTAAATGGGCAAATAAAGAGTATGTACTTGACTATGAGCTTGGATCAAGTTATGGGTGATTTCTGGATCTAATTATTGTTAAATAGCATTTGAAATGATGTCAAAAGTAATTGACATCAGGAATAATAAGACCACAACTGCTACTCAGAATTGTAGTAGTAGGCTAAAGCACATCAGATTCCTTGCCACTAATGTAAGTTTTTCCTGCTAAATTATATATGCTTACTAAACTATAATAGGAACAGAAAAGAACTGTTATCTATTGTTGGTAGTCAAAAATATGTCAGTTTTTGTAGTTTCCATGATGTTTGGTAAAAAAGCATCAAATGGGGGCAAAGATCACAAACAAAAGTTCAGTGTTTACAAAAAAACAAATTTTTCTACCACACTTTTTCCTTCCACTAAACTCTCTATGAATATGCTTTATTACATCTCCCTTAGCAAACACCTTCTGTTTCCCATGATTGTGTAGGATAGAAGTGAAGAAATGCATTAACATGGAAAAACATTTAACAAATATGAGCATGGAGAAGTGAATTGATATGGCAAAATCCAACAGGCAAAGAACAATAAGAGAATATGGCAAAACCTGCAGAACCTTCCTTTCCACTGTCACTACATGCATGCTCCGTTCAGTATTTGGGAGTGCTGTAAATACAAGCAAGCCACTGTCCACTGCTGCTACACGCTCATCTAGAAGGAGTAAATTCCGCAAGTCAATAACTCGATGCAGTCTTTAGATAGAAACATTTTTGACCAGCCTGTCTGTATGATTTGGTAGAATTGACTTTTTGTAGTAAAACTGAGGTGCATGTTTGAAGGGCGAACATTCAAGGCCCATCGTCCCACACCCCAAGACCCTTCTGCTTTGTGATGTTGCATTTTAATTTGCTGCATAATAACTGTAGAATACTCGCGAAAACTCCTGGATTAGAGTTGTTTGTTATTTTTGGAACTTGACATCATAGCTGGATGCAGCTTTTCCCAGTTTTGACTCTGGGATGTTTTCTGTCTATTTTAAACTATCTGAAAAATTAGTTTGTTTCTGAGTTGCCACACCTTATTAACCAGGCACCTTGCAGCTGATGGAGTAAATCCGTATTTTTACATGCTGTGTGAAATGTTGGGCAATGGTGAAGAGATAAGATTAATGTGGATGACTGGGATTTTAGCCGCAATGTGGCCTTGCTGATCTTAACAAGGCAATTTCATGCCCTCAGTAAGTAATTTTCTGTTCTTAGCCACCCACTTGGTTTTCCCACAGGCCTGGCAGATCAGAGCTGACTCTTTTCCGCTCATTGAGTTGCCTGGCATGGATAGAGCGTAATTCACCAAAATCTATGACTTGCTGTCATAGACTTAATTGCTGTTACATGCAACCACAATCACAAGTCTTTGTCTAAACTCAGTCTTGCATTAATATTCCTTGGACAAGCAGAAAGTCTTTTAAGACTTCATGAACAGATGCAGTTGTGGTAATGATACTAACACAACAAATCCATTAGTCACTGAAGTTGCATAAAACAAACTAACAGAGTGTTTTGTCTAAAAAATGTATTGCTGTGAGTACAAACAAGCAGCTTTCAAAACTTCAGTATGCAAGACTTAAGGCACAATCTATATTACAATTTGTATACATAATATTACAGAAAGTTGACTTTACTAGGGATGTAACAAGACCTTATCATATTAGAATTGTTATTATGGAACCCTGGTGTAGAGATGCAAGCTTTAGGCTTGACACTCTGTATCTGTTTTGAGACTATCATTTTGAAGCAAGCAAGGAAGTACATTTATTGGATTGCCCTGTTTTGTTGAGGCCTAATCTGCCGGCCGACAACACAGTTAAAAAAACCACAAAGAATTAAGAAGCCTCCACCACTTTCAAACCACTTAACTTTCAGCATTCATGGACTATTTTTTTAAAAAGATGGAAACAATCTACAAGTGCTGTAAAACTACTTCAAGTGAGAAGACCATTACCTGCTAATGATGCTAAAGTTAGCAAGAGCTACTGAATTCCTTCTTAGCACTAAACAAAAAAAAAGTTTGTTTGACAGTTTTGTAATTTGTCCAGATTGCCTTTTTGTTCTTTGAGAATCACAAAGCATTTTAGATATAAAAGCGCAAAAATGGCTTAAATTTAATTTTGGGTCCAAGAAAATCTTAAACTGACAAGTAATAATGGAATGCCTGGATTAGTAAAATCTTGATGGGATTATTCTACATTCAGTTGTGATTTGTGAAAAAAGGTGATTCCTAGCTTTTTGAAGGGTATTACTATAAACTTATCCCCTTCTTGTAAACCAAACATCTTACACCTTCTCAGCAAGTGAGCTGAAGTACACCCCTATCATTTACTGTCATTTACTAGCCGTTTTTATAGAACAACATTGTTTTCCTGTTTCATATGTTCCATAATTTAAGGTTTTTGTTGCATACTTGAAGAGACATGTTTATTTGTGAAGAGTCTTTGTTCAAATGAAGTTTAGACATAAATTCAAATTGGAAGACTCACCCCAGGTGCCCCATCGTCCCCTGATAGTCTCGTCACGTGCCTGTGCCCCAGCCAATCTGCGCCAAGTCTTCATTCTTCTTCAGCCAATTATCCTGAAAGACTTTGCTTATAAAGCTCTACATGCATGGATTCTCCTGATCTTCAGCTGAGCTTCGACCCACCTCCACCCCATCTCCTTCACGCTCGGAGACTCCACTTGGCTTCCTTATCTCCTCTGGCCTCCACCACCAGTGTCTGGGCCCTGGGGGAAGACTTCACTAATCCTAATCCTAAAATGACCATGCAAGCTTTCACATCTTCTACAGTGGTCCGAGTGCCAAAGAACTTTATGATTTATGTCAATAAATCTTTCTAATTGCCTTTTCTTTCTGTGTGAGACAGAAATGTTTTTTCAGTCTTGTCTCTTGACAAATTTGTGGTGGTCAAACTAATAGTTACAAAATGTTTCCCTATGTAATGTGGATATCTAAAGCACCTGACTGGTGTAACATTTCTTAGTTTTTTTTTTTCTTCATATCGCTATGGATTTGGAAATCACTTGTGGGAATATCATCTTTGATCCATTCCTACAGTACAATGCACATTGTGATACTTACTGCTGATTGCTCCAGCATGTTGCAACCTTCAGCTTGTTCTCCATATGGATCACAATGACAGATTACAGCGTTATCCAGAACCTACATATAGCGCAGAGATGTAACACTTTGCACCTAAGGCTGCAGCTAGAGTTTCATATGAATGCATATTCAGACAGACAATACAAATAATGTACAGATTATGACAGATAATCCACCTTTTACCTAGAAGGTATTGGCAGGTTATGTATATCTGGGACTAACATTGGAAAAAAAAACTTTTAAAAGCTTAAATTCAGCAAGCCATTTTCTTTTACATAGTTGCTAAATTTGGTAAGAGATTAATATAAAAGTGAATGCACCCTGGGCTTTGGAGGTCTGAAAATATTTCTCTGTCAGGATTTTTTGGGGATACACTTCACACAGTTTGATTGGGGACGTTAGTATCAACATGCTATTTTGTCAACTTTGTTCAGTAAGTTAGGAATTTTTACTTGTCTGCACTGGTCTGTACTGAAAATCCATGTGGTCCCCACAAAAGGTGGCTCCTATCTTAGTGCATGATTGAAAATGCAAGATTGTGCAATTGCAGCAGATTGAGCTAACACACATATCATTCAGCCAGTAAATGAAAAGCTAGTTACAGCTGTTAATGGGCTTTTTTTAGGGTCATATGTTGAAAAGAGGGAGAAGAGGGGATGACACAGAAATGCTCCTGTCAGGCCTAAGACGATATGTAGGGATCACATATGGATCACAACAGCAGTCACATAGCAAAATTCCACTGCTTGATATTATTGTCCCAGATCGTCGTTGATCGCAGGAGCACTAAAATAATGGTTGACCAGTGCATCATTGCATTTTTTGTATTGCCCTGGGAAGGTGAGAGGACAAAACCCCCCCACCCCTCCCCCCTATCACCCTGCACAACACAAACTAGCACTGGGTGGATGGAGAACTTGTGTCATTCAACACAAAATAGTTTGGGGGAAAATAAAGTCTAATTTTTGTGAGTTTACAAAAACCCTGCTTGTCAAAGGAAGTGTTTTACTCAAGACATAAAAATAATCTCCTGTGATGAATTTTTAGAAACACATTAAGAGAAAAAGGGACTTTAGAGATACAAGATTACTGTCACAATAAGAGCACAATAATATTTTATTCTTATGAAATTATCGGAAAACAGAAAAAATGGCATCGGCCTGTATTTAAACTATATTGTAATATTTTCCATATTATATATGTGAATTGTGTCATAATACATTTATTTCATTTGTTTAAAATTGTGTTATCTTTGCTCAGTTGACACACCAGGAAGAATTGAATGGATCAACTGAAGGTCTTTGATCGAAAAGAAAAAATATAGATATTAAAATGTACTGTTTTGGACTATAATTTGTAATTCCAGGCATTTCAAATATAAATAGAGAGACAGTAATTAAATGGCTGGATAACAGCTGTGAATACACAAAGTAACAGACACATCCCATGATGTGGACAGAGCATGACTAGGCAATCTTATCTGTGAGGAGAGGGACAGATTAAATGTGTTAAGTGTCTGATCTGGCTTCTGTTTTAGCTCCTATTACATTCTGTCTTGTCACAAAAGAGAATATGTTCTCAGTCTTTAAATTTTCAGAACAGGAATACATGAATATATAGTAAATTTCAGCATATTTTCATCTAGTCTGGATACATTCAAATATATTCATTATTTATTTATTATGCTTATCTATAAGGAAGAAACAAAATTAAGAGGCTAAAAGAATTTGATTGCATTTTTTCATCATCATTTTCAAGAAGTTGATAAAAACTGAAAGTTGCTTCCTGAAATCATTGGAGAGCCATCATCACACCACTTAGTTGGAGGTCATACTTGTGTTTTACCACTAAGTGATTGGAATGATAAGGATTGTAATCTGTATTTCACATTCCAACCACAATAGGGCCACACAGCAAGACATCACCAAAATTCAACTGGGGCTGTTTCATCAATTCAGGGATTTGCCGATTCCCTTCTTTCATTAAGCACTGTGTTATGACTGGCGGCTACTCTGAAAAGTAAAGACACAGACAAATTGGAACAATTTTCTTTTTGTCAGAGTACTGTGAGCTTGTCCAGATTGAGAAACTAGATCTGTTACTATTCAAATAAAACAGCAGTGGGAAATTTCAATGCTGTTCAGTTTGTGTTTCTTCCTCCAGAGTAGATGGAGCCCAATTCCGAACAGGAATGAGGAAAAAACGTGCAGTTCAGGAGAAAAGTTTGCCAAATTAGTATTACGCAATATTAGGAGACCAATGTTTGTTATGGTGTTCTGAGAAAATTCAGCATAGCATTTCTGTTGAAACATATTTATAATTTTACTGAGCGTGATTATAGTGGTCATTTGCTGCATCAAATTAGGAGCAGGTTTGTTTGTAAGGAAAAAATTTATTTAGCTTTTTTAATTTTTGTAATAAAGTTTAGACAAAAGTTCAAGCTGGAAGACTCACCCGCACGCACATGCATCCAACAATTGCCTTGTCAAGCGTGCACGCGCCAGCCAATCTCCATCAAGTTCTCATCCTACCATCCCAAAATACTGCTTATAAGGCGCTTCCCCCATGGATTCTCCTGCTCTTCAGCTTAGCTTTGACCCTCCTTCACCTCATCTCCTCCTTCACGCTCTCAAGCTTCACCTGACCATTTATCCCCTACTGTCTCCACCACCAGTGGCCGGACCCTGGGGGAAGACTTCACTAATCCTAATCCTAAAATGAACATTCAAGCTGATAGACATTCGCAGATTTCACGTCTTCTGCCGGGGTCTGAATGCCAAACAACTTTTCTAATTTATGTCAATAAATCTCTGTAATTGCCTCTTTTTGTCTGTGAGTCTCTCCAGATTGAACTATTTTCACTGAGCCATTCAGCTCTTAGCTACTGATCCTTAGTTGGCTTTTTGTTTATGCATTTCACTGTTGAAACACAACATATAACATCTACTGATTGCATTGGCTGGTTTTATGATATTATGTGACAACAGTTGTCTATTATCTTCATTATTCAACTGTCATAGGCAGATTCTAACCATTTTTTTTACCCAAAATTGGTATTTGGGACAGCACCTTTGTTTGTTTGGGGTATATGTTTGTTGGCATGTTCTATATTAGGACAAAAATAAGTTTGTAATTTAACAACCTCTATTTCATAGAGGGGGAGTCATTTCTTATGCATTGGATTAGGCATGGACTGGTACTAAAAATGTAAAAAGTTAACTTATAGCTACAATATTGGTTCTATGATCTTACAGTAATACAATAAGTATACATAAAAAAATCAATTACATGATCTAAATGCTTTTTATTAATGAAAAAACAGCAACTACTATCTTTTAAAGCTATTTTTTAAACATTGTTTTAGCACCAATTCTTAGAACTATACCACAATTATAATTTTTACAGTTTTGTTTATTTTGATGCACTGATGCATGGACAAGAAGGGAGGGAACACAGGTTAGCTGTTGTATTGTCACACTCTTAGGGCCGGGTGCAGGCTGGGCTCTCTCTCTCTCTCTCTCTCTCTCTCTCTCTCTCTTCTTCTGCAGGGCGGGACAGGCAGGTGCTCTACATCATCATTTATTGCTGCTCTTCTTAAGGAGCAGCTTTCCAGCAGGAGGTCATCAGTGCTTACTCGCTTACAGCGTGGTACATGTCCAACTAAGTATTTTTCCCGAGTTTTCTTTCCGAGTCTTGCCTAACCTAGTTTCTACTCCTTGCTTTCAGTCAGGACCCTGGACTCCTGAGCTACCGCACTTCCGAGTCAGATCTCCTCGTGCCAAGAACAGAAACCCAGATCCCGCTCCTGCCTTGGTCCTCCTGCTGTGCTCACCTGCCTGTCCACCCTCCAACACCACAGAACCCAGAGAGAGCTCACCAGTGCTGCACCTCAACCTGGACCCCGGACATCACCCTCCCCGAACAAGAACCCAGCCTGGAACCCAGCGAGTCCCTTGCTAACATCAGACACATCAGCTCCTGCTTCTGCTCACCAGTCTCCCTGCTTCGTCTCCATTGGAACCCGGACAAACTTTCTAAACCGATCACCTGTCTCCGTGGTTGCCCTCCTTCTGAGTCTCAATCCATAACCTTGACATCTATAAATTATGTAGTGATTTACACAGTGAAGGAACATTTAAGTGAACATGCAGGACAAATCTTAAATTATAAAGTCATCTCAGCAGTAATGGTACTTTACAGTAATGCTACCCAGCTGTTCTTCTCTTTCTAAAGCCTTGTCATGTCCAGCTTTGCTGGTAAAGTGTCTTGAAGTTCTCTGTATTTTTTTGATTTTTTGTTTTAGTTTGTGCATGAATTTATTATCTTGTTTCAGACAACTTCACTTCCTGAAACTGCATCCTGAAATCAACTGCATCCTAATGTTATCAACCTGTGTCTCATTGCCTTCCTTGTTGTTTTTTCTTGCCTATTTATACCTCACCCTGTGCATCCTTCCATTGCCAGTTCATCTTCATCCCTTGTGTCAAGTGTTCTAGCCTTAATCCCAACTCTGTCTTATAGGGATTTTGACTCAGTTTGTATGTTTTAACTTGCCTCTGCCTCTAATTTAGATAACTCTGCTTGGACTCTATTAAAGGAATGCTGAATTTAGGCAACTGTGTTGGGTTTTGCATGTGAGTCCTCTATTCTAGGACCCAAATGGCACCCAGTTGGAAGCCTGACAAGCTGGTGTTAGCCAGTTAACATGTTTAACTGTCTTCTTTGGTAATGAGCTTGCAATAAACTGCTAAGTAGACATAAACACAGGCTTGGATTGTTTCAAATTTAAACGCATTAGCTGAAAAAGAGATATCGCTGTCACTCCTGTGGTATCCAAGGCACGACTCTCTATTTTGAGAGCAGCACTGTGTAACTTTTAGCCACTGGGGGCTCTAGACCTGTAACTTTCAGGTTTAGCGCTGCTTAAGGCTACTGGCAACACTGCTCTGTCACAAAATTAAACAATCCCCCTCCAGGTTTTGGAATCTGATAGAAGACCACTTTGGACCAGCAGACTGGGAAGTCATGGAATTACTTGTAAAGACAAAGCCACATTCACCCGTCTAGAATAAATCCTACATCAGAAAACCAAAAATATGTCTGCTTAGGTAAGTTTTGTTTTGTTGTTACCTAGCAATGGATTTTGTTACCATTCATCGACGGAGCTGACCCTCTCAAATTACATATTAGGGTTTTTGAGAAGGGCAGCCTGCACGGAGCATTGATACAAGCCAAGTGGTGTATATTGACCTGAATAATAATTTTATATATCTCAAATTAAAATAACACTTGGGTCAAAACTTACATTGTGTTGATTCAACTGCGCTAGGATCAGAATTAACGTCTTTCAGCCATCATACACAGCTAACTGGCTACTCACAGTGCTATCTACGACATCCCATTATAAACTGAGGAACTTAAGGAACATGTATGACCAAACTACTGTTTTTGTTTTAATATATCCCATTTAACCTAATGTGATAGCTTCACATTTTTTCTTGATTACTCTGACTTGCTTAAAGAAACTGGGATAAACTCAGTTTTCATCATCACTATCTCAGCAGAGTAGAAGACACCTCTTGCAAATGTGTTAATCCTTTCTCAATGGATTGACACTTTTTCCCCACCCTTTTGTAAAATACACATATCATTGAAGCAGTCCAAAATATTTTGCTTTAGCTATGGTAAACAAACAAGAATCACCTATTCCTATTAAAAGCTACCTAGATCAGTAGGAAATCACTGAAGGACCTATTTGACACTCAACCAAACATGGCATGCCATAAAATTTGGAAACGTCTGGGTTGTTCTTTAACAGCATGGATGGAGGAGGTATAAGTTAGATGAGTGAGAGTAGGTGAGAGGTAGAGGGGTCTGAAGAAGATGAGTCTGCGTTCGAAGTGGAGGTATAGTTGAATGGGCTTAAGTCACAGAAGAAGTTTGGGCAATTGCTACAGCACAGTAAAACTCACGTCAAAGCTTTTCTGAATGTGGATCTAATTCTTTACAAGAAGGAAAATTTGACACAGCCTCTGTACAAAGACAAGAAATACTACTGGCAAGAAAGCTATGGAGACAATGACAAGCAATGTTGCACTGATTCACTGATTTGAATGCTGTGTTTTGTTGTCTATTGTGTTATGATTGATTGGAAAAACTTATACACTTGGTTGCAAGTTGTGTTGTTTGAAGGTAATATTTGATTCAGATTTCAAATGTTTTGCCTCAGTCAGAGCCTTTTGCAAACAAAGTGCATCACTTTGACCATGAGTACAACTGTTTAGGGCTGTGTGTTAACTGTTTGGGAAATGTGGAGTTTCAGTTGACTTCTGCATGAAAGCAATCAGGAAAAACAGTAAACTACCTCATGTCCAAATAGGATTCCACTCCTGAATTATTTAAAACACTGTTTTATAAAAAAAACACTTTTTTATAAAACAGTGCATTTCTATGATAAACAGTACTTGAACTATAGGACTTTGAATTTATCTTTGCCTCAGTGGTTTTGGTTCCTGTTTTAAATTCTGTTTTGTTATTTAGGTCAGGGTTTCCTTAGTGCTCTCTGGTATTGACTTAAAGTAGTGGTACACAAACTCTTCAGGCCAAGCCCCCCTTTAGAGAAATTAACTTTTCCAGGCCCACCACCTGAAAATGATGACAAAACTGGGTCAAATTTAACTTTAGTTAAGGATTGATCAATACAGTATTTGCTTTAGTTGTCTCCTTATCTTATGTTGCTTGCTTTCTTGAAAAGAGTCCACTTTATTCTTTTGTCCTTGAGATTGTGCTTTTTCAAAACAAAGGAGCAAAGTAGAAACTGCACTTTAATTAAAAATAAAAACATCAGCAGTGTCATCATCCTTGTCTAATTCAATTTGCGCCAAGAAACTAATTTATGAAACGCAATATTTATTATTTATAGCATGTATTAAATTGTTTTATCACAATCATTATTATCATCAGTACTAACATTGTAGTCAGAATATTATGTGTTCACTTTTATATTTCATTTCTATTCTATCTATTTTACTCTATTTTACTATTACATAATTACTCAGCACCTTCTATGTTTTTAACAGTTTGTTTTTAACAGGAAATACGACAATGTGTCTCGGTGGGATTATCAGTGGAGAAAAGTTTAACACGAAAAATAATTAAGAAGGAAACCAAATGACATCTATGATTGAAAATAATTACATATTCATGAGACAATGACAGCAATCCTAGAAAAGATTTGATCAGGCGCGCTGGTGACGCATTAGGGAGTGAGACCCATATGGAGGCCTTCAGGCCTTGATGCGGTTGACCCGGGTTCGAATCCAACCAGCGGTCATTTGCTGTGTGTCTCTCCCCCTCTTCCTGTCAGCCTACTGTCATAAAAAGCAAGTCACTCACTGGAGCTGTGAAAAATCCCTAAAAAAAAAAGTATGGGCCAAGTTTTACAGAATGAAAGCAAAAAAAATCTGATTTATTATTTCTTTGAAGGTTCTCCCTCTTTTGTAAAAAATATGAGCTAGTTAGGTTTTTTAATCCTCTGTCCTTTCCTTTGGAAAAACAAAATAACTTGACTTCTCCATTAGCCTTTCATGTATTCAAAAAAACTGAAGTAAAACAAATGTTATATTTTAAAAACCATAAAGAAATCTAAGTGTTATGCAATGACAAGGCAGAAAACCTGATATTCAGCCTGACATGGTGTTGCATTTTCAAAAGGTTTATTTAAAATAATGAATGAAGCCCTGGCGCAGGCAAAACATTGATGGTCTAGGGCAGGCTCTCTCTGACAGCACTGGGCAGGATTTGTGTCCTGGTTTATGACAGACCCCAAGAGCTTGGCAAGGTTTGTGGTCAAGGTTTTTCCAGGTCGATGTCCAGAATGAGTTGTCCATTGAGGGCAAGGTGAGAACAGGGAAATTCAAAAGATGAGAAATGAGGAACTCTGAGACTTAGCAAGCAGGCAAAGAAGAACTCAGGACAGCTACTCACTGAATAGTTTTTTATACTCTGCCACTGGCTGATTGTGAAAGCCCAGTATATGAAGGCAGCAGAACAGGAGAATTGAATGAAGCTGATCATGTCGTTGCGGAAGAGCACGGTTGCAGCTAGTGATGCTAATTACTGAGTGCAGAGAGAGATACACAAACAACCAGACCAGAACATAACATCTAAGACATTAGCTATATATACATGGACAAAAGTAATCAGAATGAACGGCCAATTGGAATAAAAAAGCGTCATGTAAACAAGCCAATCACAATATGATGATCAGATTAAGCTCAGTCGGGATGAAATTGTATTTCGAATGAGAGGGGGGGTTTATGTCAATCCAATCAACATGCATGTAGACATTTGTCAGGCTCAATTAATCCCAATGTGGCAAACTGACCCGAGTATGCGCGTGTGACCAATGTAAACATAACGTATTTCCATGTTGGCGAGTGGCGGAAATATGTCGGAAAGCAAAACTGTCGGGGTTCCTGATACAACAGAAGTAGTTCTTGTTCTGTGATTTTTTTAGGGGAATTTGATAACTGTTGCTTGTCAGAGTGTTATATTCTGATTAAAGCCAGGTGCATATAAATGCACATGCTGTGTGCCCATATAAACGGCACAATGCAATTATTTAATCAGAATACATTTTTTACATTTTTAACCGATCGTGAAATTTTGTGCATGTAAACATAGCTAGCGATAAAAGGTCTGTATTTTACACTCATACCAAGGACAAGGAAATGAATGTCCATTTTCATTTTGACCACACTTTAAACAACAGAGTTCAATCGAGTTCTTTGTCAGAAATATTAAGTCGGTTTATTCCAGAACTGCTTGTCACTGTTGCTAAAAGTAAGGTACGATCTTTATGTCTCTGTTTCTCCTTTCATCTCTTTCTCTTCTCTTCTCTCAGTGGGTTGACAACTTTTGTACTGTGCCAAACAACGACACAATGTCTTTGTTACTCAGACAGATCCTCCACCTGCTTCAGACCGCATATTTCCACATTAGGAAAAAGTGTTGCTCCAAAACCATCAAGTGAATAAACTCCTCCCAGCCAGCAGGGACAGAATCGCCTCATGAGAGCTATGCCAATACAATGAGTATCCAGGCACTTTTGTTGCTTTTTGTCCCTCCTGCTGTCACTGTGGAAACATATCTGTTTCATGCGTTGTCCGGGGTCCAGGTTGTAATATTGGTAGATTGCATATCAGTACAACTTGCGAAAATAAAAATATAGTAAAGCAGCATGCTCTGTGGCACACCTCACACTTTGAGACTCACTGAGTTATTGTTCTAGAGAGTCACCATTTTCTTGTGATGAGTTTGCTAATGGCTTTTCCTATGTTTCCCTTGTAGGATTTCTCTAGACATTTTTCTGCTGTGCCTCAGCCTCCTGTTCTCTCCACAGTTGTACACCAACAGCATAATGAAAATCACCAGACTCTTGCCCCAGTATCACCTCCACTATATTTAAACTCTTGGTTCACAGCCGATAATTGTCATTTCCATCTGTCACCTGTTACAGCCTTTTACCACCTCCCCTTTTCAATGATTGATCCTTTTTGGCACTCTTCATGTCCCCTGCTGGTTTTTAATTCCTGTTCACATGATATGCCCTACTTCCTCCCTGTGATTGTGTTCAACCATTATGTTAATACTTCCCAAGTTGATCTATGGTTTAGGTGTGTTAAACACTTTTAAATAAATACAATTTTTACAATTATGTACATTTATTAGTGCACAACAACGTTTTGCAAGGCTAGATATTATTGGGCTTCTCATGATGTAAGATATTGTTTTTTTTTTAGATAAGGTGAGGAGCCTGAGTGGGTGATCATGTTGTCTTAGCCCTGTTGACGACATGTTGCCAGACCCCAGCTCCATAAACACAGACACTAAATCGCCTGTTCTCATTTCAAATGACACTTTCAAAAGATCATTGATAAGGCTGATTGATAAAGATAACGTAACTGTCAAAGTTATCCATTCAGCTCGCTTTAAGGTGAGTGATAAATCATCCAGTCAGAAGCCTACATGCTCAGCAAGTCAGCCACCCTAGAGAAAGTCAGATATATTTGTTTCATCCAGCCAGGAAGTCAGACAGCTCCATTTGGTTCTCGCTATCAGGAAGGAATTCCTACCACTGAGCTCTCCTCCCCAAGCACCTGGGTACGCACACACACATTTTCAGATAGGCAAGCCCGCCAAATGGCTTTTGCTGTCACACTTTGTTATGCTTTGTTCTCAAACAAGCTCCAGTATCTCCAATAAATTCCTGTCTAACAGATGTTTCTCTTTCATGTTATCAGGCGGTCTCCCTGCTGAACTCAGCCATTCAACTCTGAGGGAAAACCAGGAGATTTTGACGGCTTGCTGTGCAGTAGGTTGTTTTTTTTTCTCTCATTAGCATCAGGTAGCACAATTAAGCCCAAACCAGGAGAGATCTATTCTTACATGAAAAAAAAATTTTTTGATTAAAATGTTAAAATAAATTTTTTTATTAAATGTTTTCATTAAAAGCAGCTTTAAACTAATTTTTGTTTAAAAAAAGGTTTATGATGCAAACAGTACATTTTAAGTTAGAGTGTTAATGGAGTAAAGGTGGGAATCCTGTCTACAGGGACAGGGTTGGCCATCCCCCATCCCGCCCACTGTCTCAGGGTGACATTATTTACACACACTACAGCAGGCCTATTCCTAAACTAAACACAGCTAACGCTCAGGTCACAAAGAGGGAAAGAAATGGCTTTAGTTGTCAAAATCCTCAAATTCAGCAGCTGCTTTTTCACTGTGCCGTCTAGACAGACCCTCTCTTATTTTCTCACTACCTTCCCACACTCCTAAATCTGCAAAAAGCATTGTGAGAAAGTTTTTTTTTTTTTGTTCCCTAAATCCTCTAGGTGATTTATAACCTCTTCTGCATCCATAAAGGAAATCTTTTGAAGTGATTTCAGCCAAAGGTTGCCAATCCAGAACTGTAATACACAGAAATGGCTGTGTTCGATATCTTTCATCTACCTCCAGGCATTGCACAAATAAAAGGCCTCTTAATGTTTTCCTGTAATGCTTTTAGAGGTCTTTAAGTTGGTCAGCAACCAAGACCACGGACACCAAGAGCCTATTATTTTCTATAGCTGTGATTTTGTATCAGTGAATTGAAATCCATCTCCATTGGTTAAGAAGCATCCTCCCAATGTCAAGAATATTTCTGCTTTGTTTCTGCTGTTTATTTTATTTTCCAAACTTGGACTCCACTCAGGATGGAACGATGTAGCACAAAGAGCCAAACACATGGTGAGGATGATATTCATGGTTGGGGAACAAAAGAAAGATTAGACAGAAAACGAAGAAACCACTTGGATTGTTTACATCATTCTGTCTGGAATATTCTTCTTTGCAGCATAAAGAAGAAATGTTTGGGGAAAAACTTGAAATTCTATGTTTGATTTATACTTAGGATTTAGGGTGTATATCTCTTTGAAACTGATGGAGCAATGTTGTGCTTTAGTGTTTCAAACCTTGTGTAATCCATTGATCCGAAAGACTCTTCACACGTTGCCTCTCATCCTATTTTTAAGAACTGTTGGTGCCAAAAGGAAAAAAAGCCTTGATTAATGGCATCCAATTTCTGTCTTGTGGGGCCAGTGTCATGCATCTTTTAGGTGTGTCACTGCTCCAGTACAGTTAATTCAAATGGCAGAGTGCTCCCCTCAACATGCCATCCAGTTAAGCAGAGGCCTGGTGGTGACCCATTCCACAGATTAACATGTGTTTAAACATATAAAACATTAAAGAAAGAGTCACCCAGGACTGTGACTTGACATTATTGGTCTTAATAGTCAGAAAAAGTGACTGTTATCAGTAAATCACTGCTGTCTTGTGTCAAACTTGCTGGCTTCATTTGAGGATTTGGTCAAACAAAACTTTGTGGCACAATCTTGTGCTGAAGAAAACTTTTTGTCCAGTGGCATATTCAAAGTCAGGTCCTATTTTTGGGCTTTAAAGACCCAAGTGTGTAGGATTTACACCCATATAGCAGTGTGCCACATTAATTACAAACCACTTACAGTTTTCTTAAATCGCTATGACACAGTTTTCAACACATTTAACAGGTTTCCTAAACTCTTAACGCACCAACACACCTAAAACACATAATTGGCAAAACTGTTAATTTCATGTTCAAATTCACACATTGTAAACTAAACTCCAAAACTAATTTTCAAAATACAATATTACACTAACAAAACACTGCAAACATGTTTCAAAATTAAATAATTATTCAAAACACTAACACATGTTCTCTTCCAACAGGAACATTTAGTCAATCATAACACAATGACAAAAAAAACACTATCATCAGCTGAAATTACAGAAACTGCATTATTTTAGATGTGTCAGATGCATATATATATATATATATATATATATATATATATATATATATATATATATATATATATATATATATATATTCCTCTGCCCCCTGAGGGAGGTAGACGTTGAATCCTTAGAGAGACAAAATACAGTTACATATCAGAGAATGGAGGCATAAAGTCACTCTAATACTATAAAGGGTAATTTTACAGTATTTACACTTTGCTGAAGGAGAAGCAATATCCTAACTGTTGGTTTCTCTGAAAATACGGACAATAGATGTCACTGTGTCTTGGCTGTATGTATGTGTGTGTGTATATACACACACACACACATATATATATGTGTGTGTGTGTGTGTGTATATACACACACACACACACACACACACATATATATATATATATATATATATATATATATATATATATATATATATATATATATATATATATATATATATATATATATATATGTGTGTGTGTGTGTGTGTGTGTGTGTGTATACAACCGGGAAGTACACATGACATCATCTGCCTACTCCGACTTCTTTTTTCTTTTTTTTAATGTTTTTTTCATTTTTTTTTTTACCACTGTATATAATTGATGCACCCTTTCCTACTCCTGACTTTTGACTGACTACTGAGCCGATGTGACAAGTGAATTTCTCCAATGTGAGATCAATAAAGACTATCTTACCTTAGCTCTGGTCCTTCTTTGAGCGCCACCACGCATTCTAACTCCTAACCCTCTACCTTGCCCCACTCCTCTCCCTTGTCCTGGTACTAGTCTTTCTCGCCCTCGTGCAGGCATTTCTTTCTTTCTTTCTTTCTTTCTTTCTTTCTTTCTTTCTTTCTTTATTTATTTATTTATTTATTTATTTATTTCTCACATTGTGTTGCCCCAAATTCTTCCTTTTCCAGCCAAGACCAGCCCTAAGATTCCTCTTTTATAGCATATGATCATGTGATTGAAAGAACATCAACACTTGAGTGTGCTTCCTAGATGGGAATTATCTGTGATTTCAACAACTGCATATGTAACTTCAATCAGATGTTTCTCATTAGCAATGGAATAAAATACAGGGAATATATTTGTGTTTCAATTCAATATGAAGAGTTGTTCACCTTGACTTTAGCCTGTAAGGTTAGGTTTAGAACGTGGTGTTATCTGTTCTGACATACAATGTTAAAGCATTGGAAAATTTGGCTGTAAAATTCTATTGTTTTGGTCTTGTTTGAACCGGTGTGTAAAAGGAGTTTAAGCATTTTTAATTTGCGTTAATTGCATGCATTATGTGTTAAAGCAAGAAGAAATGTGTTAATCGCATAGCTTACCCGTGTGGATGTAGTGCTAACTGTGTTAAGAGTTTTGGAAAATTGTTAAAAGTATTGAAAAATCTGTCATAGCATTTGTAAAAAACTGTAACTGTTAAGCGCATAATAACTACTACAGAAGCCGCAGGGTGTCATAAATGTGACAGTGTCAACAAGTAGATCGCCACGAATCTGGTATCAAGCTACTGCTAATAGCTAATAGCTATATTCATTTTGTGAAATGGTTTTTGGTGACCTCTGATTTACATCTGATGAAGTGAGAGGGAGACAAAGACAAACAAACTAGCCATCTCTGCCGGGATGACCGAGTAGTTGCTACCCTGTTTCTAACAAAAGGCCAAAATAAACTTCACTGTTATATTCAATTAACTAACCTGTCCAGCAGAAAGCGTGCAACCTCCACATCTATTTTGAATCCCCACTCACTCATGAATTGCCTCCACTCCACCTGGAGCCGATATAGACTCTCATTTTCTCCTGGTTATTACTTGTTTTTTTCTTTTCTTGGTTACTTTCTCTTCCCTCTCGCTGGGCAAAAAGTATGGATGGTCCTTCATTTCAGCAGAAAACGACAAATAAAATTAGATACAGTCATCTTTGCTTGTTGTCTACTCCTCCTCCACCGACAACACACGTTCATATAGAAGACAGATAGGGAAAACGCGTATGGCTGACAAGTTTTCCCCTTTCAGCTACTGTAATCAAAAATTGCCACACAACATGATAGATAGATAGATAGATAGATAGATAGATAGATAGATAGATAGATAGATAGATAGATAGATAGATAGATAGATAGATAGATAGATAGATAGATAGATAGATAGATAGATAGATAGATAGATAGATAGATAGATATTCTTCCCCTACTGTATTTCAATCATGTTGACAGTAAATCTGTGTATAGAACAGGATTCCTCTGGAAATTATCCTTCATTACAGCGCTCAATGATGTCTCTATGTAGAAGTGAACAGTAGTTACACCCTTTTGAATTTGGGATCTCCGCTATGGCGCACATTGGATGCATTTGCATAACTCTTGGAGAAAGCCTGAATACCTATCTGCGTTTCCAACAGGGACATCACATTGTACCACTGAAAATAAAATTGCTTCTGTGTCAAAACAATGTCTGGCCCTCCCCTAATTGACCAGTGAGGAAACCAGGGTTGTCTTTGTGGTGTCTGAAAAATAGTTAACTGGGGGACACCAGGTCTAATCTGAAAAGGTGGCATCCATTTCGCTTTGAAAGGAGCTGCTCTTCTTTATAGGAACCTTACTCGGTTTCTTACTCCTCTAAAACAGTAACAGCCCAGGGTAGTTTAATCACATTTCTCAGGGGTTGCTGTACTGTGCTGGACAGTGTCTGCTTGCCCATAACCCCAAATAAATAAATGAATCCTGTCTTTGTTATTGCATTTTTTTGTTATAATGTATTTATTTATTTCATTGGCAAAAGAAAATGCTAGATCACCCCAAAAAGGTAGAACTAAGGACTGGGAGGGGACATCACCACATGTAGTACATTTATTCTAATTGTAGACTGACCAGCAACACTAAATCAGACCAGGAAGCCTCTGCAAATCTCTGTCTGCCTGCAGATTTAGGTGAACCTGTAAAACTCCTCAGTACAGTTTAATCAGCGTTGACATGGGGAGGAACTGAACAGTGGTTGCCATGTTTCAACATGACAAGGCTGCGGTTGTAATGGACCTCACTTGTATTACATTGCTCTGCACAACATTAAGACTACGATGAGGAAGCATCTGCTACTGTACTTATTAATGACTGCTCATTATAGAACCAGGAAAGCCCTCTAATGTGTGTGCACTTGCTGTAAAAGTATGTTAAATCAAAGTATGTTTTTCTTCTTGATTTAACCCCCTGAAGACATTAGCTGTTAGCAACATGATCTCTTTGTGCGTCTGTGTTTGTGTGTGTGTGTGTGTGTGGGGGTGGTGGTGGTGGGGGGGGGGGGCAAATTGTATTTGGGATTTTATACAAATTGTGTTCAGAGTACATGCCTAATTGAAAGACACATCTAATGCGTATGCCTGTTTCTGGTTATTGTTTTAATTCATGTACATTTACACATTTCAAACATAGAACAATACACTCAGGGACTAACAGCAGAAAAGGGAAGAATTCTACCGCAGAACATCATTTAGCAACCTTTAATTCAGAGACTCCATATGATTCCTGTAATTGTAATGATATGACGCACAGTAAAGGCTCCATTTGTTGGGAAAGGACTTCTTAACAAAGATTCATGTTTCATTTCAGATGCACAGAGTATGACTGATATTTTCAGAAACTGACACACTTAATTAGCAGGGGGATCATATCCCTACTTAAGAAGTATATATTACTAAGTATATAATACTAATATATAACACTAAAAATCCATTTGAATTTTCTGCAACCAAAGCATTTGTTATGTAGATTTTGCAGTAAGACAAGAGTTACTGGGGACTTCTAATTTTTAATACCTAATTATTCTTGTCTTCTGGAATTTGATATTACGTGACACAGAGGCCACTTTCTTTTAGCAAGTGGCCACCGTGATAGTTAAACTATTTTTATTTGGCCACCACTAACAGTGAAGAGTATGGTAACTGATGTAAAAAAAAAAAAAATCTCACCTTTTGAGTATTGCATCAAAAAGGGACATTTTGAGTCTCCCTAAAACCACTGCACAGTTAGACCAAGAGTCTCCAACTCAAGTCCTTCAGGGCCAACGCTTTTGATGAACCCCAGTTCAAACGCACCTAAATAAAATAGATGACATATCAGCCAGGACTCTTTACAACTTAATGACATGATGAGGAGGTAATTCAGTCTTATAATTAAATGTGTGTTGGAACAGAGATGCAACTTACAGTTGCATTACAGTAGGACTCAACAACTACAATTAGAGACCCATGCATTAGACAGTATCTACACGCCAACCCGGTATTAAGAAGATATGCCAAGAAAAGTTATTTTCTGCCCCACATTCACACATTGAACAATTGCTAAGGAAGCTATTTTTTCCATTGGGGGGGGGGGGGGGGGGGGGGGGGTTCTTTGATGTAAATCCAAGGTGTATTTGTATGAAAAACCAGTTCATTCCCAGTTAGGTATGGTGGAGAATTTGTGATGGCGTGTGCTTGATTCTCGAAAATCAACCTATATAATTCTCATCTCAACATCAAGGAAGGGGCACCATCTAATGACATAACAGAAAATTAGTCCAAGAACCAACTGCCAGATAAGTGTTTTTTGTTTTTAATGTGGTACTGGTACTGCCCCTTTTTAACACTACCCTGGGCAATTGCCCATATGGCCCAAAAAAAAAAAAAAACTGTCACTTTTAGCAGAGGTAACAATAATGGGCCACTGGTGAGTTTAGCAAATACCTCTTAATGTTGGATTTATTTTGTGTGAGGTTATGCTGCTACAATAAAAAAGAGATTACATTTATATTAAGGGTTTTAAAACATCTTTAGCAGGGATGACAATAGATATGGCCAGCCCTGATGCTGTCATTAGATACAAATGTGTTTTGAAGATTAACTTTACATAGGAAAGGTACAATAACATTCAGATAAAAGAAAAAAGCAAGAATTATTTAAGTTGTGAGGGAATTTAAAACGGATATTCACTGATATCTTAGGAAACAAAAATACTCCTAAAATCACACAAGGTTTGAAAAACAAGTGATTGCCTCATATAATACATCACAATGAACAACACGTGTGTTATTATTTTTTCCAACATGACTAATAATAATTATTATGATGAATTGTCACTTTGTCCTGTTTTCCATTACTGACCTCTACATTTTAAAGGCAACTATTAGAGCCCAGCAAATCAGGGCTGGTATATTATTGCAGCCATTAGCCCACTGCTCAGGTTGATGACAGATTTAGGAATCCGTAATAGATCATTCATTATTTAGAAATAAGGATGTTATGCAGCTGTACTGTAGTTCAGTGCTAAGATATTGCTTTAGAGTAAGATGGTCCCATCTTGCTTTTTTTGTGGAGCTACATGTTTTCTTTCAGGTACTTTTATATCCCTCCTTACGATTAAATGTCAAAGATGTACACATAATGGGGGGGGAAAATGTATCATGACGTTTTAAAGAGAAACATGCACACATATTGTTCATCTATATATGATTTAAAGGCAAATAGAATCAAGATGTTACTTTAAATGATTGATTGTCTAAAGTGCAGCCCTGTAAGAGATCGGATGTTGAACAGTCCTTTGGTCATTGACAACATTCTTCTGCACATTTTTTTTTATTTCAGCTCCATTTTAGTTGCTAACTTGATATTGTAAAACGCATTATTTTTTGACATTTTACATCTAAAAGCTCTTATTGTCTTTCATCCCCCATAAGGTAGATGGTGCAGCACTGATCATGAATTTGATCTTCTTGTAGTTTGTGTATATAAGCGATGATACATCAGCGAAACAGTTTGGCATGTTTACTGGGGGAGCTGAAGGATCAGATGAAGAGATCCGGGACGGAGGAGTGAAGGCTATGTTAGATCTTCTGCCTGAAAAAAAATTTAAAACACGTTACATGACAGGAATTTCAAGCAGTTTTGCCTCTGTCAGTCTTCTCTTTCTCTTTTTTCCTCGAAATGATTCTATTAATCATAAGAATGTCTATTTTTTGGTCATAACATGGAGAGTGTGAATAATGGTCTGGTTAAGGTGATACCGCTGCATCTCAGTTGAATTGCAGTCCAGACCACTCCAAAACCGTCATTTAGATTTTTGTTTCTGTCATTCAGATATAGATTTACTGATGGGCTTTGGGTGATTGTTTGGCTGCATAACCCAGTGTGCTGACCTTGAGGTCACAAACCAATGGCTGGACATTCTCTCTCAGGATTCTAAGCAGGATTCATGGTACCATCAATTACAACAGGTCATCTATGAACAGCACAGCAGCCCCATGCAATCACACCGACACCACCATGTTTGACTATCAATATATATATTTTTTTTCCTTGGAAATTATTTTGTAATTAAACCAGATGCAATCCGGCAGACACCATTCAACAAGTCATACTTCAATCTCGTCAGTGAACAAAATATTTTCCGAAAAAGGCTAGGGGTCATCAAGATGTTTTTCTGGCAAATATGAGACACCTTTTCAAATAGTGTGTACCTGTGTGTACATATCAGCTACGTACACACAGGTACATCTGGAAAATAAATATTCTTTCAGTATTTGTGACTCACTTCAGAAATGTGAAACTCATACACTATACTGTCTAAAGTATTCGCTCATCTGTGCAAATAAACAAAACCAGGTGGTCCAACCACTTCCATAACCACAGGGGTATAAAATCAAGCACCTGGGCATGGGGACTGTTTCTATAAACATTTGTGAAAGAATGGGTCGCTCTCAAGACCTCAGAGACTTCCAGCATGGTTCTGTGACAGGATACCACCTGTGCAACAAGTCAAGTCATGAAATGTCCTCGCTCCCGAATAATCCACAGTCATCTGTCAGTGGTATTATAACAAAGGGGAAGTGACTGGGAACGACAGCAGCTCAGCCACAAAGTGGTAGGCCACGTAATCTAACAGAATGGATCCTGAAGCTCACACACAAAAAAGTGAACCAGGGCAGTTGTCCACTATATGTTAACATTTAATTTCCAGTTAACACATGAAAAAGTGTTTTGCTTCCTTCTGCGAGCCAGACTCATGGGGTTGCTGATTTTATTTTCCAGCGGGACTTGGTATCAAGCTACATTGCCAAAGTTACCCACAGCTGCTCCAATGACAGTGGAGACAGACACTGGCTCACCATGCACACAGTTAACAAGACACAGACACAACAGACATTATATTTCCACACTTTGACCAACGCGCTTCCTGAGAAGCTTAAAGGATGTAATTAGTCTTTATGGTCTGATAAGATTCTGTATCTGAGTCCAGAAAGTCTGATATCAGTCCTTGATATCCGATATCAGATATCACTGGTAGTGGGTTATTAGCAGTATCTTAGCTGTTACTGGGACTGCACTCTGGACAGAGATCCCAGACAGGCTTCCTTCAATCTGCTGCTGACCTTACCTGTCTTCGTACTCCAAGCATACAGTTTTTGCTGTGGTTGCACCCATTGTGAGGCACTTCTTGGTCCTAATATTAGTGGCTTCTCTTCAACTATAGACATACAAACTTAAAGCTGTTATTTTACTTATTCTGTTTTTTGTTTTTTTTTGTTGTTTTGTAGGTAGGAGCATCTTTAAAAAGCATACCTCCAAGTAAACTTAAATTGATAGTGTTATGAATAATGCTATGCAGAGAGGTAGATTTAAAAAACAACGACCTGGGTAAAGAAAATTAAAATCTAGAAATTGTTTGCTAAAAATAATACTGCTCCAAAAAGGTTTAGAACAAGACCAAAAGTGGTGTCTGTTCCAACGTAAGAATTCTGATTTTACATCTATCACTTATAGAGATACAGCCCGGAAAAATGTACTTTCCTTTTGAAATGAACACAGTGAATATCTCTAAACTGGATAAGTCGTAGCCTTGCATTAATAGAACTAGTTATGATCCCTTTCAAAGCTCTTCCCCAGAGGGCATCAGATATCTTCACTCTCAGATCTCTGCCCCAAACATCCCTGATGTGAAAGGTGTAACTTAGTAGAAGGAATAAGTGGACAACTTTAGAAATCAAGTGCTTGGAAGATGTTATCTCTGGCACACAAGTAAGAATCAGAATCAGAAAGAGCTTTATTGCTAAGTAGTATTTAACACTACTTTGGTGATAAGGTGCTACACACAGACAAACATACAGCTCACATAAATACATGTAGACATATAAATATGAATTAAACAAATGCAAGTAGTATAAGACTAATAAACAAATAGAGAACAATAGTACAACTATTCCCAGAAAAAGAACAACATCGCAGAGATATACAGTACATGAGCATTATAAATTTTGTTGTACAGGCATTACCTAAAAATTAGAAAGAGACTGTTGGACAGAATCTCAAACTTGTGAACAGTAAAAAATTGTCTGCGAGTAGGCAAACAAGAGACTGTACCTTTGCAAAAGTTGCAAAAAAAAAAAACAGTCTATATATAAGCCCTTAGTAGCAGAGAAGCCTGTTTTTGCCCAGCATGAAAAAACTTCGTCCATCACTCCAGGTTGAAAAGAAGGTTTTTGACATAAATTAGTTTTAGGAGAGATTCCAGATATCCCAAGAGCAGTTTTTACTTGTTTTGTGATCCTATAAGAGTTACTAAGAATGAAATCTGATCTAATCTGACGAATTGGAGGTTTAAAGTCTGAGAGTAGAATAGTGTACAAAGAGGCCTTACTAAGTGTAATGGATTTGAAAGCCTCAGCGAGACGCCAATTAGGATCAAGAGTTGTATTACAACCATCACCAGTCAGTCCGAATCCTAGCAATTCAGTCCAGACAATAACGTTGGAATATTGAGATCTCCCCCCTCTGTGAGCTTTTGAATATAAGATTTGGATATTTATGGGAGCCTTGGCGGCCCAAATAAAAAAAGATGATGATGAAGACAATCATTTTAAGACATGAATCAGTGAAACAAATATGCACAGTCTGAAAAAGACAAAGAAGTGTGGGTAGTATTAGTATCTTAATGATACTGATATGCCAAAACGAGTGTCAAGGGAAGGAATTTACACTTGAGTCATAAGACTGTCCACTAAGCTAACACCTAAATATTCAAAATAGTCAGCATTATTCCTGAATTTGAGGTGATCAAGAAAATTTGAAACAAAACCATTAGACAAGAGCATAAAAACACTCGTCCCACAGCTGATGGCAGTGGTTAGATCCTTGAGAGCAAGGGCAAAAGTATTGGAGACAGGCATCATTCCTGCCTTGTTGGTTGCATCTGTCTTTTTTTTTTTTTTTTTGACAGACGCTTGTCCGATATAATGATTTGTTAAGAAATCCCACTGTGGTGTAGTGGTTTAAGTCTTTGCCTTCAATTCAGGGGACCCAGGTTTGAATCAGTTGCCTCTAGCAGGGCATCTGGCATAAAAACTCTGCCAAGTCTGTGTGCAAGTTGCAATGAGTTGCTGTGGGAACATCTTAATCAGAGAGCAGTCGAAAGGTCTCTCTCTCTCTTAGGGGGGGACTGTAGGAGGATGCACGTAAAAAAGTACACAGTGGAGGCAGTGACTCAGAGGAGTGTGTATTTATCACCATCCTCATGTGTATGTGTGCATGTATAGACTGTCAGTGTGTTAAAAAGAAAACAGATCCGAAAAACGACAAATGCAGAACAGGAATCAGGCAGCGCAATATAAAAGTAACAATTTAAAAGACTGTACTGACAAGAAGAAGAAGAAAGAACCCCTCAACACCACTAGCATGAACTGTGAGTCACATCCCACACTGATGAAACCGGGGTGGTTACAGACTCACTTAACATGAACTGTTTAACATGTTCCGTGTGCAAGATAAGAGTAGGAATCTCCATCTCCTGCACAGCAATGAAAACCGCAATGTTGAAAAACATTAACTTTGCGCCTAAACATACAGACAAGCTGTAAACAGTCTTTTATGAAAAGAAATAAAGGAAGTCACCTAGTTG